>NC_036845.1:28696423-28701417 GCF_002910315.2 Salvelinus sp. IW2-2015
ATAAATAAATAGTTATTCGCAATTCTCAACTGGATCCACCTCGCCCGGGTAGTACTTCATCCTGAAATCACTACGAATTCTGGTTATTGTGGTTTGATTATAACCAGGAAATGTAGATTACCTGTTTCTTCCGGAGAGATGCTTGTATTTGTACATATTATATATTAATGGACATATACAGTGAAAGTGCAGTGGTGAAATGTATCTTTATAGCAGAAAGTAGAGCAACTCAAACTTATTACCAACAAAAGTGTAAAAGTGTGGTGTATGCAGTGCATGACCTGAACTGGTGTGTCTACATGTCTTGGTCTGTTGTCCCGTCCCTCCTCTGTGTCAGATCTTTAGCTGATGAAGATGGACAGCTACAGGCGTTTCGTCCGCTCCCCTCTCTACAGAAATGTACCCTGGCCAGCGTGGAGGGCACGCCACTACCAGAATCCCCCTGAGCCACCAGCACAGGATCATGTGGAGAACATGGCCACTGCCAGCCCTCCCTCAACGACAGCAAGAAGGTGGGATGGATGGATGTGTTTTAAAAATAACTATGGAAGAAATGTTTTGATCATTGTTGAAGAATGTGAAATGATTCTATTTGGATGTGTGTAATCAGAGAGGAAGAGGCAAAGCGACAGGGTTTACTCCACCCCAAAATCTGTCCACATTAAGCAGATCATTCATTATTAACTTTTTAGGCTGCAATCCCGTTAACGAGATCGATTATGACAACAGCCAGTGAAAGTGCAGGCGCCAAATTCAAACAGAAATCTCATAATTCAGGCACATATAACTCTCTAGCATAACCTGAGACTCCCACACTAACATTCAGCCCAGCTGTCAGACAGCTCAACAGTTCCATGCACGCTTACATAGCCAATCTAACTACTCAATCCCCATACTGTATTTATTTATTTTATTTATTTTTATTTTTGTGTCAACAACAACTGTACAGTTTAGTCATGGTGCGGTGCTCAGTACCTGGATGTGCAAACTACAAGAAAGCACAGGCTGCTGGGGTAACATTTCAACAGTTACCTAACAGAGATATTCCTCGGAGCCAACAGTGCCTGGCGGCAATAAAGAAGGCAGCCTATGATGTGAATACTCCTGTGGAGAAATATCCAAATGTCTGTGGTTGTAGCCAGCACTTTCAGCCAGAGAATTTCGAAACGGACCTGAAGTCTCAACTTATGGGGTTGCCAGGTTGTCGAAAGTTGAAAAATTAAGTTATTCCAAGGATTTTTCCCTTCATTTCAAAGAAGAAAGCATCCGATCAGCAAACATCAGCGCAGAAAATAAGCAGAGGTAACGTAGCTAACTTAGCTAACTAGCTAGCAAAATATATTTGTTTATCTAAACCAACATCGAGTTTGTTAGCTTTCACAATATGCTGGCTAGACATTCTAAAGCAAATCAATGTTATTAGCCAGGTGCTATCTTTTTGTCATTTAGCAGACGCTCTTATCCAGAGCAACTAGAGTTAAGTGTTTTGCTCAAGGGCACATTGACAGATTYTTCACCTAGTCAGTTCAGGGGTTCATACCAGCAACCTGTCAGTTACTGGCACAACCTCTTAACTGCTAGGCTACCTGCCGCCCTAATGTGACYGGCCTATGTGTTCTATTTACATAGTCCGATACCATCAACATCTGCAGAACCATCAACATAAAGCTCAGCACCAGGAACTGGTATTTCCATGACAAGATGAGCAAATAAATATACTGGAGCTAGCCATAAACTTGRGCCGTGTCTCGTTGTCATAGTAGGTATGTTYATAAGTAGGCTACAAATTCTTCTGTCGTTTTTTCTCCGTATTCTGCAGGCTTAGTTGATTGCTTATGCAAAAATTGAAGTCTAAAATGGAGAAAAGCAATTGGATATCACGAAATTTGAGAGAAAAAGGGTGTAAAATACAACAACAACAAAAAATCAAACCCTTATAGTCAGTTCGTTGGCATGGGGGAGAGGGGCTGTTAGTATCCTATTCACTATTATTGGCAGCGCTTGTCTACTCAACAGCGCAACTGAAGGTRCTCAGGCACAACAGTACATGACTAGACTGTCTACAAGTCAAGCCACCCCTCAAACTTTTCACACCTTTGCTAACAGACCATTTCAATGCCTCATCAATGAGAGTAACAAAACGCATACCAGTCTACCATACCCTTTTTTGTTTACAGATGAACATGGTTTCTTGTAAGATTACACATCCWCATGATCAGTCTTCAAGTCTTTCCAGAAGACTTGCAGTACAACCAAATCTTCTGCAAGAGGTTAAGCAGTTGGTGGTAAAGAAAGTGTACTAGCCCAGAACCTACTACTTCTGCGAGAAGCTTGTCCACCTAGCTGTGGAGCGCAGAAAGGACAAGACAGTSGTCTACAAGTAGCCAGAGTCACAGCTCCCCAAACCCAACATCCCTGCCAACATYGCCAAAGCCTGCTAAACCAGCTACCATTGCCCAGCATAAGATGATGTTCACCAGCTGAAGAACATTCAGGACCCTGCCTGGAACATTCAGYCAACACAACATCCATATTCAGTTAAACAGATTTTTCAATATAATATAGAATACCTGGTATGCTCACAACTGCATTGTGGTATAAATATTGCTGGAGTTTGATCAAATGTKTTATATAAKATTTTTKACAAGTGTACTGACAAGTGACTAAATAWTTCCAGCTGCATCAGACACCAAAACATCTGGATCAATTCATAGTGACATTCATGGAATGTATTTGGAAGTAACTAGCTACAATTTTACTACTAAAATAAATGATGCAGGGAGTTGGTGTATNCGGTGACCTAACATAATCGTTTGTGGTGCTTTCGCTGTAAAGCCTTTTTGAAATCGGACACTCTGGTGGGATTAACAAGAAGTGTATCTTTAAAATGGTGTGAAATACTTGTATGCTTAAGGAATTTTAATTATGAGATTTCTGTTTGAATTTGGCGCCCTGCACTTTCACTGGCTGTTGTCATATCGATCTCGTTAACGGGATTGCAGCSCTAAAAAGTTAATAATGAATGATCTGCTTAATGTGGACAGATTTTGGGGTGGAGTAAACCCTGTCGCTTTGCCTCTTCCTCTCTGATTACACACATCCAAATAGAATCATTTCAACATTCTTCAACAATGATCAAAACATTTCTTCCATAGTTATTKTTAAAACACATCCATCCATCCCACCTTCTTGCTGTCGTTGAGGGAGGGGCTGGCAGTGGCCATGTTCTCCCATGATCCTGTGCTGGTGGGCTCAGGGGSGATTCTGGGTAGTGGCGTGCCCTCCACGCTGGCCAGGGTACATTTCTGGTAGAGAGGGGAGCGGACGAAACGCCTGTAGCTGTCCATCTTCATCAGCTTAAAGATCTGACACAGAGGAGGGACGGGGACAAACAGACACAGACATGTAGACACACCAGTTCAGGTCATGGCACTGCATACACCACACTTTTACACTTTTGTTGGTAATAMGTTTGAGTTGCTCTACTTTCTTGCTWTAAAGATACATTTCACCACTGCWCTTTCACTGTATATGTCCATTAATATATAATATGTRCAAATACAAGCATCTCTCCGGAAGAAACAGTTCATCTACATTTCCTGGTTGTAATCAAACCACAATATCCAGAATTCGTAGTGATTTCAGGATGAAGTACTACCCCGGGCGAGGTGGATCCAGTTGAGAATTGCGAATAACTATTTATTTTTATTTTTGTGTCAACAACAACTRTACAGTTTAGTCATGGTGCGGTGCTCAGTACCTGGATGTGCAAACTACAAGAAAGCACAGGCTGCTGGGGTAACATTTCAACAGTTACCTAACAGAGATATTCCTCGGAGCCAACAGTGCCTGGCGGCAATAAAGAAGGCAGCCTATGATGTGAATACTCCTGTGGAGAAATATCCAAATGTCTGTGGTTGTAGCCAGCACTTTCAGCCAGAGAATTTCGAAACGGACCTGAAGTCTCAACTTATGGGGTTGCCAGGTTGTCGAAAGTTGAAAAATTAAGTTATTCCAAGGATTTTTCCCTTCATTTCAAAGAAGAAAGCATCCGATCAGCAAACATCAGCGCAGAAAATAAGCAGAGGTAACGTAGCTAACTTAGCTAACTAGCTAGCAAAATATATTTGTTTATCTAAACCAACATCGAGTTTGTTAGCTTTCACAATATGCTGGCTAGACATTCTAAAGCAAATCAATGTTATTAGCCAGGTGCTATCTTTTTGTCATTTAGCAGACGCTCTTATCCAGAGCAACTAGAGTTAAGTGTTTTGCTCAAGGGCACATTGACAGATTYTTCACCTAGTCAGTTCAGGGGTTCATACCAGCAA
Source organism: Salvelinus sp. IW2-2015 (assembly GCF_002910315.2). Lineage (NCBI taxonomy): Eukaryota > Metazoa > Chordata > Actinopteri > Salmoniformes > Salmonidae > Salvelinus > Salvelinus sp. IW2-2015. Next base: position 28,700,755 of record NC_036845.1, read on the forward strand.
CCTGTCAGTTACTGGCACAACCTCTTAACTGCTAGGCTACCTGCCGCCCTAATGTGACYGGCCTATGTGTTCTATTTACATAGTCCGATACCATCAACATCTGCAGAACCATCAACATAAAGCTCAGCACCAGGAACTGGTATTTCCATGACAAGATGAGCAAATAAATATACTGGAGCTAGCCATAAACTTGGGCCGTGTCTCGTTGTCATAGTAGGTATGTTYATAAGTAGGCTACAAATTCTTCTGTCGTTTTTTCTCCGTATTCTGCAGGCTTAGTTGATTGCTTATGCAAAAATTGAAGTCTAAAATGGAGAAAAGCAATTGGATATCACGAAATTTGAGAGAAAAAGGGTGTAAAATACAACATACAACAAACAAACAAAAAATCAAACCCTTATCAGTTCGTTGCATGGGGGAGAGGGCTGTTAGTATACTATTCACTATTATTGGCAGCGTTGTCTACTCACACGCAACTGAAGGTACTCAGGCACAACAGACATGACTAGACTGTCTACAAGTCAAGCCACCCTCAAACTTTCACACCTTGCTAAAAGACCATTTCAATCCTCATCAATGAGAGTAACAAAACGCATACCAGTCTACCATACCTTTTTAGTTTACAGATGAACATGTTTCTTGTAAGATTACAACATCCACATG
>NC_036845.1:28702306-28749657 GCF_002910315.2 Salvelinus sp. IW2-2015
CAATGCTCTCATAGCAGTAACAAACGGTCATACACAGTCTACCCTACCTTTTGTTTACAGATACATGTTTCTTGTAGATTACTCTCATGATCAGTCTTCAAGTCTTTCAGAGACTTGCAGTCAACAAATCTTTGCAGAGGTTAGCAGTGGTGGTAAGATGTAGGACCTACTACTTCTCGAAAGTTGTCACTGTGTGGAGCGCGAAGGAAAGCAGTGGTCTACAAGTACCAGAGTCACGCTCCAACAACATCCTGCGAACATGCCAAAGCTGCTAACCAGCTACCTTGCCAGCATAAGTGTATGTTCACACCGACTGAAGAACATTCAGGCCCATGCCTGGAAATTGTCACACAACATCCATATTAGTTAAATGATTTTCAATATAATAGTATACGGTATGTCACAACTGCATTGTGGTTACATATTGCTGGAGTTTGATCAAATTTTTTATATCATATTTTGACAAGTGTTGACAAGTGATAATATTCAGTGACGACACACATCTGATCTTTATGCAATTCATGGCATGTATTGGAGTAACTAGCTACAATTTACTATAAATAAATGATGCAGGGATTGGTGTATATTTAATTTCATTTGTTGGAGTAACATGTTTCAATAAAACGTATTAGTCTATTGCTCTGGAGCCGGGGTGAGTTTACACAGAGTATGCGAACAGTTATGCATGTTGACTACGTGAAGTCGGAAGTTTACAAACATCTTAGCCAAACTACATTTAAAACTCGTTTTTTCACACATTCCGACAGTTAATCCAGTAAAAAATCCCTGTCTTAGGTCAGTTAGGATCACCATTTTATTTTAAGAATGTGAAATGTCAGAATAATAGTTGAGAGAATTATTTATTTCAGCTTTTATTTCTTTCATCACATTCCCAGTGGGTCAGAAGTTTACATACACTCAATTAGTATTTGGTAGCATTGCCTTTAAATTGTTTCACTTGGGTTAAATGTTTTGGGTAGTGTTGGGTTCTCCTTGGGGTCATGATAGGGGCTGTACCAAATGTTTGATGTATTATAATAATTGATAACGCTTATGTTGTATTAACTTCTTTGATACAGGGGGGGCAGTATTGAGTAGCTTGGATAAAAAGGTGCCCAGAGTAAACTGCCTGCTACTCAGTCCTAAAAGCTAGAATATGCATATCATTTGTAGATTTGGATAGAAAACACTCCGAAGTTTCTAAAACTGTTGGGAGCTGATTGAATGGGAGCTGATTGAGTCAGGGGTCTGGCATTAGCTGATCATGCGCGCCCACGTGAGAGTTAGCTGCGTTCCATCGCATTTCTACAGACAAAGGAATTCTCCGGTTGAAACATTATCGAAGATTTATGTTTAAAACATCCAACAACATTGATTCTATACTTCGTAAGACATGTTTCTACGAACTGTAATATGTCTTTTCGTCTGAACTTTCGCCTGAACTTGCCCGCGCCTCGTGAGTTTGGATTGTGGACTTAAATTATGGACTTAATCGAACAAATCAAATATTTATTGTGGAACTGGGATTCCTGGGAGTGCATTCTGATGAAGATCATCAAAGGTAAGTGAATATTTATAATGCTATTTCTGACTTCTGTTGACTCCACAACATGGTGGATATCTGTATGGCTTGTTTTGTTGTCTGAGGGCTGTACTCAGATTATTGCATGGTGTGCTTTTTCGGTAAAGCTTTTTTGAAATCTGACACAGCGGTTGCATTAATAGAAGGGGGTGGATATCTGTATGGCTTATTTTGTTGTCTGAGCGCTGTACTCAGATTATTGCATGGTGTGCTTTTTCGGTAAAGCTGTTTTGAAATCTGACACAGCAGTTGCATTTATAGAGTCCTAGACTACAGATTAACAATGTATATATTCATTATAAGGTTTAATATTGTTCCACAGTCTTTTCTAGTCTCTGCCGCTTATAAAGAAACGGTCTGAGAGATATGTGACTGAGAAAGAACCCTGCAGGGGAGTGAAAGAGATAAGAGACTAGTCAGACATTCCACTATAAATCAACTTGGGGAGTGGACATTTACAGCTGAGCCTTTAGAGAAAACTGAAACTCTTGTTTGTATAGCTGTGTAGGCATGGGCTTGGTCTCATGAGTAGAAGGTAATGACGTAGGAAGTGACATCACTAAGGCTGGACTTCGGGCTTAATAAAATAACTTGGACYCTTTACTATTTTGCAGAACTTACTCTGAAACATCGTGCCATGTTCTGTTGTCACTTCTCGTTGGCAAGTTGCAATTAATACATGAATGATTGATTTACTTAAAGATATTGTTGATGCTAATTTACACAATGAGCCAATGATTGACGAGGACAGGGAACGAACCCAACAGTAGCCTTCCACAAGCTCCCACAATAAGTGGTGGAATTTTGGCCGATTCCTCCTGACAGAGTTGGTGTAACTGAGTCAAGGTTTGTAGCCTCCTTGCTCGCACACGCTTTTTCAGTTCTGCCACAAGTTTCTATGGGATTGAGGTAGGGTTTGTGATGCCACTCAATAACGTGATTTTGTTGTCCTTAAGAGCCTTTTGCCACAACTTTGGGGTCATTGTTCATTTGGAAGACCCATTTGCGACACGCTTTAACTTCTGACTGATGTCTCAGATGTTGCCTAATATATTCAAATTATTCTCCACATGATGCTTCCTATTTTGTGAAGTTCACCAGTCCTTACTGCAGCAAAGCACCCCAAGCACTCCCACAACATGGATGTGTTTCTTCGGCTTGCAAGCCTCTCCTTTTTCTTCCAAACATAACGATGGTCATTATGGCCAAACAGTTCTATTTTTGTTTCATCAACAGATGACATGTCTCCAAAAATATGATCTTTGTCCCCATGTGCAGTTGGAAACAATAGCCTGGCTTTTTTATGGGTTTGGAGCGGTGGCTTCTTCTTGATGAGCGGCCTTTCAGGTTATTTCGATATAGGTCCTCGTTTACTTGGATATAGAATACTTTATACTGTTCTTCCAGCATCTTCACAAGGTCCTTTGCTGTTGTTCTGGGATTTGCACTTTTCGCACAAAGTACGTTCATCTCTAGGAGACAGAGGCGTGCCTTCCTGCGTGGTCCCATGGTGCGTGGTCCCATGGTGTCTATATTGCGTACTATTGTTTGTACAGATGAACAGGTACCTCCAGGCTTTGGAAATTGCTCCAAGGATGAACCAAGACTTGTGGAGGTCTACAAATGTTTTTCTCAAGGCTTGGTGATTGCTTTTGATTTCCCCATTAATGTCAAGCAAAGAGGCACTGAGTTTGAAGGTAGGCCTTGGAATACACCTCAGCTACACTCCAATTGACTCAAATTATGTCAATTAGCTATCAGAAGCTTATAAAGCAGAGACATCATTTTCTGGAATTTCCACAGCTGTTAAAAGGCACGATCATTTAGTGTATGTAAACTTCTGACCCACTGGAATGTGTATACAGTGAATTATAGTAAATAATCTGTCTGTAAAGAATTGTTGGAAAAATTACTTGTGTCATGCACAAGGTAGATGTCTAACTGACTTGCCAAAACTATAGTTTGTTAACAAGAAATTTGTGGAGTGGTTGAAAAATGAGTTTTATGACTCCAACTGTGTATGTAAACTCCGACTTCAACTGTATATACAGTAGAAATAGAAATATACTACTAACGCCTAAAATAAATACTACAGTTCTACAAAGTCAATCTTAAGATAGGTGGTGTTTGATTCCCTCTGATACAAGGGGTGATTGTTGTCATGGGCATTTCACATATCCTCTTGAGGTTTTCAACATACTCTCCATCGTGTCAGGGATAAATTGCTCGAATGGCCCAACAATACACGAGACAAGGGGATTCGGTTTCCTGTGTCTAGCTTCTCCCACATATAACAAACTCAAAAATACTCTGCAGGCCTCCAACGGTATTGTCTAAAAGAAGAAGAAAATGCTATTCGATTTTCATGAGTAATTGTTGTGTACTGTCTGTATTCCTACTGTGGGCAGAATATTACACTCTCACAGAGTTAGTAGCTAAACACACAGGTGTAGTTACTCAAGACTATGAGCAATATGAGTCATGAAGCCAAAGTAATTTCCTTTACTCTTCATCACTATCAAAACATTTCTCTAGTTTTGGACTCCTAATGACATGCACTGAGCTAGCTATAACGATAGGCTACAGTACATTTTGGGTATAGCAAACAAATATAGCTAGCTAAACTTAGTGGTACTAGCATGCCCCGTTATGGCCAAATCGATCGTGTAATTGTACAGTACTGTACTAAACAACACTGTCTTGTGTAAAAAGATAGCTTATATTGCTCGCRATCTACCAGCAGCAAAACCAAAAATGTCTCCAGCAACCCTCTATCCCGTGAACCTGTAGAAACTAGTACCGSCCCCATTTKGAAAARMTCGCCTTCGAGGGTGGGAACGCAATTGGACAAGGAAGTAGATCTCCTGTCAGGCTGTATGGTTACAAAGMCAGGGAAAATCAGTCAACCTAGATACCCTGCAATGTTGTGGCRGATAGGACCATTGTTGAGACCAATGGCTCAATTGAACATGGACAACAATATCTACTCACTGCTAGCATGATCATGCAATCGCCGAAACACAAAGGCCACAATAATTGCTACTGCTATCTGCTGTCTGATCTAATAACTTCATTATTAGATCAGAYAGCAGGCTCAATCAACCGATGACATCAATGGTTGAACTCTCCCGGCGCAAAAATTCCAAAATACTCCTATGATGTATGGTTTGAAACACCTCTCATCACTCATAAATATGTAGGGAGAATGTAAAAACACCCCCAATAGTGTCTAGAAATGAAGTTTCCCTTTATATCAGGAATTGGGCAATTCCAGACCTCAGGGGCCTGATTGGTGTCACACTTTTGCCCCATCCCCAACTACAGTGCCTTGCAAAAGTATTCATCGTCCTTGGTGTTTTTCCTATTTTGTTGCATTACAACCTGTAATTTAAATTGATTTTTATTTGGATTTCATGTAATAGACACACACAAAATAGTCCAAATTGATGAAGTGAAATGAAAAAAAAAACTTGTTTTAAAAAATCTATATTTTTTAAATACGGAAAAGTGGTACGTGCATATGTATTCACCCGCTTTGCAATGAAGCCACTAAATAAGATCTGGTGCAACAAATTACCTTCAGAAGTCACATAATTAGTTTAAAAAGTCTACAATGTAATCTAAGTGTCACATGATCTGTCACATGATCTCAGTATACATAAACCTGTTCTGAAAGGCCCCAGAGTCTGCAACACTACTAAGCAAGGGGCACCACCAAGCAAGGGGCAACATGAAGACCAAGGAGTTCTCCAAACAGGTCAGGGACAAAGTTGTGGAAAAGTACAGGACAGGGTTGGGTGATAAAAAAATATCCGAAACTTTGAACATCCCACGGAGCACCATTTAATCCATTATTGAAAAATGGAAAGAATATGGCACCACAACAAACCTGCCAAGAGACGGCCGCCCACCAAAGCTCACGGACCAGGCAAGGAGGGCATTAATCAGAGAGGCAACAAAGAGACCAAAGATAACCCTGAAGGAGCTGCAAGCGCCACAGCGGAGATTGGAGTATCTGTCCATAGGACCACTTTAAGCCGTACACTCCACAGAGATGTGCTTTACGGAAGAGTGGCCAGAAAAAAGGCATTGCTTAAAGAAAAAATTAAGCAAACACATTTGGTGTTCGCCAAAAGGCATATGGGAGACTCCCCAAACATATGGAAGAAGGGACTCTGGTCAGATGAGACTAAAATGGAGCTTTTTGGCCATCAAGGAAAACGCTATGTCTGGTGCAAACCCAACACCTCTCATCATCCCGAGAACACCATCCACACAGTGAAGAATGGTGGTGGCAGCATCATGCTGTGGAGATGTTTTTCATCGGCAGGGACTGGGAAACTGGTCAGAATTGAAGGAATGATGGATGGTGATAAATACAGGGAAATTCTTGAGGGAAACCTGTTTTAGACTTCCAGAGATTTAATACTGGGACGGAGGTTCACCTTCCAGCAGGACAATAACCCTAAGCATACTGCTAAAGCAACACTCGAGTGGTTTAAGGGGAAACATTTAAATGTCTTGGAATGGGCTAATCAAACTCCAGACCTCAATCCAATTGAGAATCTGTGGTATGACTTAAAGATTGCTGTACACCAGCGGAACCCATCCAACTTGAAAGAGCTGGAGCAGTTTTGCCTTGAAGAATGGGCAAAAATCCCAGTGGCTAGATGTGCCAAGTTTATAGAGACATACCCCAAGAGACTTGCAGGTGTAATTGCTGCTTAAGGTGACTCTACAAAGTATTGACTTTGGGAGGGTGAATAGTTAAGCACGCTCAAGTTTAAAAAAATAATAGTCTTATTTCTTGTTTGTTTCACAATAAAAAATATTTTGCATCTTCAAAATGGTATGTATGCATGTTGTGTAAATCAAATGATACAAACCCACCAAAAATCACTTTTAATTCCAGGTTGTAAGGCAACAAAAWAGGAAAAATGCCAAGGGGGGTGAATACATTCGCAAGCCACTGTACCACGTCTGACTCCAAAACTCTACCAATCATGATTTTCAGTTGARAATGCAAATAGTTTAATTAGCGAAGTTTGCTAGGGATTGGGAAAAAGTGTGACACCACTCCGGACCCCAAGGACTGGAGTTGCCCTGCTTTAAATGTATCTCCATCAAACAGAGAACTGAATTCCAAGTGTCATTATCAATTTAATTTGAAATTACAATAAAATTCTTGAATTCACTTGTAAATTGGAGAATTACGTTGAACTAAATTCAAATTTTAGAAAATCTTCAAGTTATGGAATTGGAATTGAAATGGAATTAGACTGTTTGAACTTTTGAATTGGAATTGTAAAAACATGTAATATTTGGAATTTAATTTAATTAGAATTAAATATTTTTACATTTCCCAGTTAATTAAATGAATACACATAGAATAACAAATTGACTGTCGGTGTCATGTTTACCCCACTCCCCCTCTCTAGCGCTCGACGTCGCCAGTTGTCTCATGATTACGCACACCTGCCACCATCGTTACGCGCACCAGTGCCCAATTATACTCAACCAGACTCCATCACCTTCCTGATTACCTCCCCTATATCTGTCACTCCCGTTGGTTCTTTCCTTAGGCGTTATTGACTCTGTTTCTGTTTCATGTCTGTACGCTTATCGTGTTTCTTGTTTTGTACTATGTTCCCATGCCTCAGCCAGCTCGTCATGGTTCCTGTGCCTCAGCCGGCTCGTCAGGCTCCCGTGCCTCAGCCAACTCATCAGGCTCCCGCGCCTCAGCCAGCTCATCAGGCTCCCACGCCTCAGCCGGCTCTACAGGTTCCCACGCCTCAGCCGACTCTACAGGTTCCCGCGCCTCAGCAGAAGCGACAGGACCGTCCCTCTGGTCGGCGTCGTCCGGCGGCTAGAGCCACGCGTCAGGGAGGGGATACTGTCACGGTTACACCCRCTCCCCCTTACCAGCACTCGACGTCGCCACCTGCGCCCCATGACACTCCCCTGGACTCCATCTCCATCCATGTCTGTACGCTTTTCATGTTTCTTGTTTTGTACTATGTTCTTTTTATTATTACATTTGCACTCCCTGTACTTGCTTCCYGACTCCCAGCATACACGTTACAGTAGGATTTGTTTTTAATAATGTCAACCTATATTTCCATATTTTCAGTATAGCTAGGCTGTCTGAACAGTGACATGAACAGCCTGAAAGCCTAAGCGAATTGAATTTGAATTTGTGTAATTGTTAGGCATAATATTGAAATTATCTTTGAATTCAATGTCTGGAATTTTAATTGAATTAAATGGAATTTACAGGGAGAGGTATTATAAGGTACAGTAGTGTAGCTTGTGTAGCTGTGTAGCTGGTCTGTGTGAGCTGGTCTGTGTGAGATGTGTGTGTATGCGGCCGCCAGGTGACAGTAGAGCAGACCTGTGTCTGGGCCTTGTCGAACATTTCAACTTTAGGTTTCTGCAGGTCCTTCTCCTCCACGCGAGCTGTGTCATCGATGTTCACAGAGTAGGGAGCATGGTCAGACAGGTACGTCTGGAAGATGGAGCGAGCCTCCTCAGCAAACTACAGGACCAGAATCAAACACAGTCATCAGGCCACCTGTAACCTCAGCTCCATCAACCTACCTTAACTCCACACACTCATTCATCCCATGTAGTTAGATGTTGTCTCATAGCACATACATAATAGTCAACATGGAAAATGAATACCACAAATACAGTCAAACACATAGCTAGGATTCATTAAAGAGAAGACAGAGAAATCACACCATACCTCTTTCATCCTACTGGGAGGAATCTTCCGAAACTTCTCACAGGCCTGATAGAACAGGATGTTCTCTGCACTCACCTCTGACCTTAGGAAGGCCTTGCATGGCACAACAAAGAGCATACCTGATTAACAGATCACCTACAATACAACTCCCATCAGATCTGATCAGCAGAGTGTGTGTGTGTGTGTGTGTGTGTGTGTGTGTGTGTGTGTGTGTGTGTGTGTGTGTGTGTTTGTGTTTGTGTATGCATCTATGGCTCACTGTGAAGTAGCGTATTCCCATGGGATCTTCCAGCAGCTTCTCAAAGCACACGGCCCAGCTGACGACACCGCTGGCCTGGGCATCTCCCCCCGGGACCCCTGGTAGACTTGTACGACTGCCCCCACAGCCACGACCAGACATGTTCAGCTCTGAAAAATCACACACACGTTAACTATTAACACCCCATGTACACACCCTAAAGCCTCAGAGTATCAGACTAGCGTTACTGCTCACACAGACATGTTCAGCTCTGAGAAATAGCCTTCAGACAGACACACACGTTACTTACCTCCATCCGACACTGCCTGGCTCTGCAGAGACAAGGGGAATGTGTGTCAGTCTCAGTTAAGTACACTATAACATCATACATACCATACAGATCACAGTTATACAGACATCCAAATACATTCAACTCTAAAGTCAGAAACAAACATTAGTGGAGACCAACTTTATGGAACAGGAATACAGACCAACTTTACAGATCAGAATACCATACAAAACATGAAAAATCATACAATCACCCAACCAGATCTCTCAGGCAGTGAGTGAATGAAGGATTGGTTTCAAAAACACAACATCAGGAAGTGGAGAGTAAAGAGAACAGCTGCATGGCTTTGTTGTTCTGACAGTTCCCCTCTATGGTAAAGCACTCAAGCAGGCAAGGCCCAAGCTCACACAGGAAGAGGGTGTCACTCTACTGCTGTCGTTCTCTCTCTCATTCAGCTTTCAGGACAGAGAATGTTGTTTCTTCAGCTCTAGWTAATCTTAGCTTTCACCTCTGTGGTGAGAGTAATAATATGCAAACACAAAGACAGGCAGACACGCACACRTATTCTTGTTTTTAGAGCACACGTGAGACAGACCCAAGGAAAGCCWATGGCCTCACGCATACAGTGCATGCTAGCAGTGCATGCCAACATATGCGTGTACTCATTTGAGCATCGGGGACTCCACTCACACAACAGGAGACACCTTGGGAATCCAGTCACCATGACAACCATRGGGAGGAGGGGCAGAACTTTTACTCCATCCGTGGTTCATTCCTCATATCCACACTGACTCACTTTAAAGCTTTCTCAACATCCTCCTCTGAGGATATGAGGCACATCACCCAACACACACTGTAATATGACTCAATGCACCACATACAAGACGGGACATCAACACATGATGCTACAGACTAGTGACAGGATGTAGCAACTTACCAAGGRATGGTGGAGGGGATCTGTAGGCCCATACTGAGAACATCTGCATACTAAMATTCAAACCTCACCGGCCACATTGTGTACACGAGCGTTGCAAAATAAATTTGCACATACATTTYATTCACATGTCTCGTAACGTTGCACCTCACTGAATTCAACCCTAATCTACAAAGAAACCAATAACTCACCATGTGACCAACACCAGGAACACGCAGAGTCTTCATATTCTTTGACATGGCCGAAGCACCGGTGGGAATGCGAAACGATGCTCACACACTGGGGGGTCACAGCAAAGTGATCCGCCCTGCACTGACACACACACTTGGGTCCTCCTCATTTAGGACTTCCTGTCTGAAAGGGAAGTGTCGCTGTGGCAACAGGCCACAAAAGGGGAAGTGTGGTTACAGTGATCACACTGCTCTTGTGTTGCATCCTCTCTGATGTGGATGGTTGGGTTGTGTGTTTCTGCCCTACTGTACTTCTTGCACAGACTAGGCAGTGCAGGCTGTAAGGCTTAGGAGGATGACAACACACACCTGTACTGAAAGTATGCAGGTGAAAACTTGTCTGAGCAAATAAGGCTACTGTACTTGAGATATAGTAGCACCAACCACAAGAGCTGTGGTTTGGCTTCCCACCCCATCAGAGATAGGGCTGGTAAAAACACTGTAGGCAAATGTATTATTTTAARTGTTTCATAGGCTACTCAAGTTGGACAAACATTTCTGAAATGAATTAATTCATTTCTGAAAATGTAGATTTTCAGAGTTGGTGGGCGGGTATGGTTGTAGGTGCTCAGTTTCCCAAACTTATACTGAGCGGCCCCCTTCGCCAGGCGGGAGAAGCATTGGCAGAGCCCGCTGAAAGTCCCCATTCTCTGGGAAAAAAGCTTTTGGGATGGAATGAAATGTTGTTTTTACATAGTGCTAGAGGAGAGAGAAGAGAAGAGTTTGATAACAAAGCAGCAGTTTAAAGTGAACGCTAAGCTACTCCTTGAAGAGTTAGCGAATTTTGAAGATACAAAATGCATTTGAAGACATGCGATTTGGAAACGCAAGCATAACAATAAATTGTATAATTCAAACTTAGGCCTATATCTACAATTACATTTTGCCGATTTTAAAACTGTTTGTATCCCCAAATTCTCTCACTATTGGGAAAAGTGCCAATTCAAATCAAATCAAATTGTATTTGTCACATGCACCAAATACAACAATGCTTACTTACATGCCCTGAACCAACAATGCAGTTCAAGAAATAGAGTTAAGAAAATATTTACTAAATTAACTAAGGTAAAAAAAATCGTGATAAAAAGTAACACAATAAAATAACAATAACGAGGCTATATAGAGGGGGTACCGGTACCGAGTCAATGTGCAGGGGTACAGGTTAGTTGAGGTAATTTGTACATGTAGGTAGGGGTCAGGATGCTCTCGATGGTGCAGCTGTAGAACTTTTTGAGGATCTGGGGACCCATGCCAAATCTTTTCTCGTGCCCCCTTCACGACTGTCTTGGTGTGTTTGGACCATGATAGTTCGTTGGTGATGTGGACACGAAGGAACTTGAAACTCTCGACCCGCTCCACTACATCCCCGTCAATGTTAATGGGGGCTTTTTCAGCCCTCCTTTTCCTGTAGTCCACGATCAGCTTCTTTGTCTTGCTCACATTCAGGGACAGGTTGTTGCCCTGGCATCACACTGCCAGGTATCTAACCTCCTCCCTATAGGCTTTTTCATTGTTGTCGGGGATCAGGCCTACCACTGTTGTGTCATCGGCAAACTTAATGATGATGTTGGAGTCGTGCTTGGCCACGCAGTCATGGGTGAACAGGGAGTAAAGGAGGGGACTAAGCCCGCACCCCTGAGGGGCCCCCGTGTTGAGGAGTGTGTGAGATGTGTGTCAGATGTGTTATTGCCTACCCTTACCAGCTGGGGGTGGCCCGTCAGGAAGTCTAGGATCCAATGGCAGAGGGAGGTGTTTAGTTCCAGGGTCCTTAGCTTAGTGATGTGCTTTGTGGGCACTATTGTGTATCTTATCTTCAAAGCGGGCAAAGGTGTTAAGTTTGTCTGGAAGCGTGACGTCGTTGTCCGTGACGTGGCTGTTTTTGTTTTTGTAGTCCGTGATTTCCTGTCGACCCTGCCACATACGTCTCGTGTCTGAGCCGTTGAATTGCGACTCCACCTTGTCACTGTACTGGCATTTTGCTTGTTTGATTTCAATGCTTAAATGCAGTGGATCGCACTTTCAATTTTGTGCAAATTTCCGCCATCCATCGACGGTTTATGGTTAGGGTAGGTTTTAATAGTCACAGTGGGTACAACATCTCCAATGCACTTCTTCACTGAGTCAGCGTATAGGTCAATGTTGTTCTCTGAGGCTGACCGGAACATATTCCAGTCCGCGTGATCAAAACAATCTTGAAGCGTGGCTTGCGATTGGTCAGACCAGCGTTGAATGGTTCTCGTCACTGGTACATCCTGTTTGAGTTGCTGCCTATAAGACGGAATGAGCAAGATGGCGTCGTGGTCGGATGTGCCGAAGGGAGGGCTGGGGAGGGCTTTTTATGCATTGCGGAAGTTAGAGTAGCAGTGGTCGAGAGTATTAGCCCTGCRTGTCGTGCAATCAATATGCTGATAGAATTTAGGTAGCCAAATCTACTTTGATAAAATCCCCAGCTACAATAAATGCAGCCTCCAGATATATAGTTTCCAGTTTACATAGAGTCCAGTGAAGTTTCTTGTGGGCCATCTTGGTGTTTGCTTGAGGGAATGTACACAGCTGTGACTATAACTGACGAGAATTCTCTTGGTAGGTAAAATGGCCGGCATTTTCTCTGATGTCTCTCTGGAAGGCAACCCTTGCTCGAATTTCGTCTACCTTGTTGTTAAGAGACTGGACATTGGTGAGTAGTAAACTCGGGAGCGGTGAGCAATGCGCACGTCTACGAAGCCTGACCAGAAGGCCGCTCCTTCTKCCCCTTCTGCAGCGCCAATGTTTTGGGTCGGCTACTAGTATTACATTCATTGTCCTGGGTGGTGGTCCGAACAGAGGATCCGCTTCGGGAAAGTCGTATTCCTGGTTGTAATGTTGGTAAGTTGACGTTGCCCTTACATCCAATAGTTCTTCCCGGCTGTATGTAATAAGACTTAAGATTTCCTGGGGTAACAATGTAAGAAATAATACATTAAAAAAACAAAATACTGTCTAGTTTCCTAAGAATGAGGCGAGGCGACCATCTCTGTCGGCGCCATTGTGGGCTTAAGGCCAAGACAATATGAAGACACAGTAATAAATTCAACCACACCTTTATTTCATCACAAAGCTAGAGAGCAACCTCTGTCTAGTGAAGTCCACAAAGCATATTGCATGTAACAAACAGTTACATGACCTACAGCATGGTCAAGCAAGGTAATGTTTCCGACATTTTCGGACTACTAAGACTATTGATTTAGAACACTGGAGAGTTACTGCAAGTCGTAAAAGAACGTTAGCTAAATATGATGTGGCTGTTCATGTTTCTGATCTGTGTGTGTGTGTGTGTGTGTGTGTGTGTGTGTGTGGTGTGTGTGTGTGTGTGTGTGTGTGTGTGGTGTGTTTGTGTGTGTGTGTGTGTGTGTGTGTGTGTGTGTGTGTGTGTTGTCACGCCATGACCATAGTTTGCTTTGTATGTTTTAGGTTTTGTTTGGTCAGGGTGTGAATCTGAGTGGGCAATTCTATGTTGTATGTCTGGTTTGTCTATTTCTATGTGTTTGGCCTGATATGGTTCTCAATCAGAGACAGGTGTTTTGCGTTGTCTCTGATTGGGAACCATATTAGGTAGCCTGTTTTGTATTGTAGGTTGTGGGTGATTGTCTATGTGTAGTATTTAGTGTCAGCACTATTTGTTATTTAGCTTCACGGTCGTCGTTTATTGTTTTGTATTAGTTTCGCAAAGTGTTCTCTTTCTATTAAAAAACAAGATGAACACATACCACGCTGCATACTGGTCCTCCGATCCTTCAAACAGCCGTGACAGTGTGTGGTGTGGTGTGTGTGTGTGTGTGGTGTGTGTGTGTGTGTGTGTGTGTGTGTGTGTGTGTGGTGTGTGTGTGTGTGTGTGTGTGTGTGTGTGTGTGTGTGTGTGTGTGTGTGTGTGTGTGTGTTGTGTTGATGTACTTGTATAGAAATGGCCAACGCCATCCTATTCGCTTTCATGTTTTATGAAACTGTCTATGACTCTGGAATACAGTGAACGCTTACATTTTTTGTTGACCTAGGCTTCCTGGCTAAAATGCTTGCTCGCTAACCTAACTTCCTTTAGGTAGTTAACATTAGCCTTCTACATCTGGCTACATATTGAACTTCCATACTCTTAGGCCAGGGGCACAATGTATGAATGTATGGTTGGATCAGAATCACCATTATAATTATTGTCCAAATACGGAGAATTAATTAAAACCACAAGTCCAAATCCCTATCTCCATCCATGGCTAATTTAGGAAAGGGCCAATTTTAGCTAGCTAGCTAGTCACTGGAGGAATACAACACGACAAGATGCAACAATTCAAGTTGTTTCTGTCAATTGCGTATTTATCTTAATGCGATGTGATAGGAGTGAAGCCAAATCCAAACTGACTTCCCTTGACACGCTGATTGGGTATTATTTTATACTTTTTTTTAATAAGGGAAGCCAAATGCTTCTCTGGCTTCCCTTGCATTAAATGTTATGGGCAGCAACAATGTCATACTCTTTATGACCAGACAGCATCAGATAGATGGCCTACACATACAGAGACAGAGGGAAGCTGTTTCGCTAGCTCACACGCTTTCTCCAGTGAGATACATTCAGCCTCTAGCGAATTGAAGGAAAATTATGAAAACACAGAGCGATGACAGAAAATGTATTTTACGTGTTTTTTCATTTTTCTAGGTAAATGTTTTGGGGAAGCCTGCCTTCCCTTGGCATCCGTGAATACACTCCACTGCTTTTCATTCTCCTGCCCAGAGACTAATAGGAATTGATTTGTTTGAGCTCTCTGAGAGGAGGAAATTACAGTTTACCCTCATTTAGGCATCAATGACTGGAAAAAACTGCAAGCTAATTGGCAAGAGGGGAAGAAAGTAATTAAAGAAGCGCRAGAGAGAGAGAGGGAAAAAGTGTGGTACTTTGTCAGTGTATTTGTTTGATCAACAGCACTCTCTGGTGGCCGTAGAGGAAGTGAATCTGAAGACCTCAGAGAACGGACCTTTATGGCTTCAGAGCAAGACTGGCATGTAAGTGGGGAAAGATTAACTTCAAATCCCATGATGCAGTGTACTGTACTTTTGTACTGCTCCTCGTGTTTTAAATGTGCTGACTGTGGAAAAAGGCCTCTTGATACTTTGGATGTCAACACAGAATTTGCATGGGTCAGCTATAATGTGTGCAATTCATTCTGATAACAGGTGCATTGACACAACAGTCTTTTGTGAGTCAGTGCCTGCGTGCATGTGCACAAATGTGTTTGAGGTAGATATGATGCCAAAATATTAAATATTATAGCCAAGTCCAGGTTTGACCATTTGATCACTGACATTTTGTTCTGCCCAACTCAGTGGCCTTGTTGTTTGAGTGTCCACCCTGAGATTGGAAGGTTGGGAGTTCGATGCCCTGCTGAGTCATACCAAAGATGGGACCCAATGCGGCTCTGCTTGGCACACAGCATTGAGGAGATTGTGGGTGAGGCTGTGATACATTAGCATCCAGGGGGTCCATCAAGCTGCCTCATGCTCCAGAAACAGGAGATAAGGCGCCTGTTCCTATGAGCCGTTCCAGCTTGCACACTCCAAGGCTCGTGCAAGGTTAATGACTAATTACTTACTAATTGTGTTCCGAATCTTGTTAAATAGTCCAATAGCACCAAGGACAGTCTTAGTGCACCAATCCAACAACAAACTCCAGGCACTAAGTAGGGCACAAACACAGTCTTGTGTTACTTGCGTATTGTTTGTGTTATTGTCTAGRAACTGTGGGTGATGAGGTGATTTGCATTGACATCAGTCCCATTGTAGATGACCTTCTCCAGAACAAAGGTAATTCTGTATGTTAGGCAAAGTAAAGACGGTCACTCACTCCTCGCCAATGGAACTCAGTGCATGACCAGAGAGACTCAGCACAAGAGGTAAAATACTTTATTCAATTCAATAATGTAATGTTATAGGCTAATGTATGTAATTATACTATCAACAGGTTAAACAAATGTTATTCAAATCTTTGAGTAAAGTTTTCTAGGTTTTTGACATTATTGAGAATGCCCTGAAGTAAATATTGTTTTTAGGTTTAATTTACATTTGAACCCATTTCTATTTTGATAAACTTTTTAGATTAATAGAAACTGAATGACGTCTCCTGTCTCTGTCAGATGGTACCTATGAAAATGATGACAGGGACAGGCCTCTATTCGCTCGCTTGCCTTCTCATGATCAGTAAGGAACAATCCTATTACCATTTTTTTTTTTAAATCAAGTTGTTTGTTGTTACCTTGTGAATATTATGGATTCTTCTTCCTCCTCCTATCGAATGCTCCATGTACACCTCTCTCTCTCTTTCCCTTTATCCTGGCTCTCAATCTCCCATCCCTATTTCCCTCCTCACCCTCCACACTCCCTCTCCCTTTCCCTCGATCCGCCTCACTATTCTCTCTCTATCTCTCTCACCTTGCTCTCTCTCTCTCTCTCTCTCTCACCATTCTCTCTCTCTCTCTCTCTCTCTCTCTCTGAAGGTAGTGTACGTTCTACCTGTGTTCCTTTGCAGTGTCTGAGGTGTGACATAATCCCCTCACCTGAAGTGTCTGGGAATCACAAAGCAGATGAGGGTAAACCCTTCACTTTACATATTGCCCTGACATTTTATCTTTCAAATCAGACCGTTATAGTATTCTAGCTTAGTGTTCCTGTGTTAACTTGATCTTTYTTGAAACTCYGACAAAACTCTAACTATGACTGCTCTGAAAATATACATTTTTTTCTTTCTCTCTATCTTTCTATCTCTCCCTCAGCCATCTGTGAACACCTGTGTTCTAACACCACCCAATGTCTCAATACCACTGGTCAGTATTAATTTCATATCAGTCAGTATACTCGCTACCTCCAATACATAGTTGAGTTCTCCATTTTGATATGGTGGTTGTAGAAATGTTAATTAAATATGAATGTATACAGTACCAGTCAAAAGTTTGGACACACCTACTCATTCAAGGGTTTTTCTTTATTTTTTACTATTTTCTGCATTGTAGAATAATAGTGTAGACATCAAAACTTTGAAATAACACACATGGAATCATGTAGTAACCAAAAAAGTATTAAACAAATTAAAATATATTATATATTTGAGATTCTTCAAAGTAGCCACCCTTTGCCTTGATGACAGCTTTGTACACTCTTGGCATTCTCTCAACCAGCTTCATGAGGAATGCTTTTCCAACAGTCTTGAAGGAGTTCCCACATATGCTGAGCACCTGTTGGCTGCTTTTCCTTCACTCTGCAGTCCAACTCATCCCAAACCATCTAAATTGGATTGAGGTCAGGTGATTGTGGAGGCCAGGTCATCTGATGCAGCACTCCATCGCTCTCCTTCTTGGTTACAGCCTGGAGGTGTGTTGGGTCATTGTCCTGTAGAAAAAACAAATCACTAGCGCAACCAGGGATGGTTGTATCGCTACAAGAATGCTGTTTAAGCTGTGTCTTGAATTCTAAAAAAATCACAGACGCAGGCAATGTGTCAACTGCAGACAAAGCACCCCACACCCCATCACACCTCCTCCATGCTTCACAGGTGGGAACCACACATGTTGGAGATCATATCCGTTCATCTACTCTGCGCTCTCACAAAGACACGGCGGTTGGAAACCAAAAAATCTCAAATATTGGACTCCTTAGACCACATATGTCAGAGTCCAAGGCCCGCGGGCCACATCCGGCCCGCGAGAAGGTTTTTTACGGCCCCTGGGATGATCTTGATTTATTATTAGAACGGCCCGCAGACCGCAGCTAAAGCCGGCAGCCCCGCAGGATCTTTTAACCACGCACCAATTATCTACATTTCCCCACAATGCGAAGACGGGACGCACCGAGCAGCTAGGCTGCTTCATGTCAATATTTATTGGCACAGCGAGCGTACATCACAGTAAAATTAACTTTCAGATACCCTCAAAAATGCAAAACGGTTAAGGTGACACTGAGAACCGGGTAGGGTTTCAACAAGGTGGGAGTCGGATATGATGATGATGATTCACGGAGGGTAGCGGAAAACCTGTGTGTCTTCTGTTGTGGAGAAAGTGGTTTGCGCGGTACTGAAGAGAGTACTACATCTGAGACGACATTATGGAACAGCACAAACAGCGCGGACAAAAACAAGAATATGCGACATGGAACAAAGGCTTACAAAAGGCAGAGGAATTAAACGAGGGCCTCAAAATCTGCACAGCTCTGTTCAAAAAAGCCAAATCACAAGGCCAGGCTTGCTGTCAAGGCCAGTTTTATTTGGCAGAACGAGATCGCCTAAAATCAGCCCGGCCATTTCCGGAGTGGGATTTCATCAAAAACTGCATGATTAAAGTTTGTGACGAAGTTGCCCAGAAAAAAGGCAACTCTTTTTTAAATGTGAGTCTGAGCAGAAAACACTCAATTGCCGAGAGAGTAGACCAGTTGTCCATCAATCTAAAAGAGCAGCTTGTGAAAAAGGGAAAAGATTTCATTGCATATTCCTTGGCTGTGGATGAGAGCACCGACATTTCTGACATTGCCCAGTTGTCAATTTTCATCCGCGGAGTGGACTCCAGCCTAAGCGTTACAGAGGAGTTTTGCTTTACGTCCTATGCATGGCACAACTACGGGGCATGATTTGTATGAAAGAGGTGTCAAGATGGGTAAATGAGATGGAGCTGCCTTGGAAAACTCGTGGGGTTGACAAACGACGGAGCACCTGCGATGTGTGGACACAGGAGCGGACTCGCGGTGCGCGGAAGATACGGGAAAAGAATGCAAGAGGAAAACGCGACAGGTGAGATGACAAGCTTATCAAGTTGTATCATACACCAGGAAGGCCGTTTGTGCGGTAAAGCCTTGAAATGGAGCATGTAATGACCATCATCACGGCGCACAGTTAACTTTCATAGACTATATGCGTCATTAAAAAATTTTCAATGAACATTCGAAACAGTCCGGCCTCGGCTTGTAGCTAAATTTTTTATTTGGCCCTCCGTCCATTTGACTTTGACACCCCTGCCTTAGACCAAAGGAAGATTTCCACCGATCTAATGTTCATTCGCTCGTGTTTATTGGTGTCCTTTAGTAGTGTTTCTTTGCATCAATTCGATCACAAGGCCTAATTCCCGCAGTCTCCTCTGAACAGTGATGTTGAGATGTCTCTTACTTGAACTCTATGAAGCATTTATTTGCTTTATTTGCTAAATTCCATCTGGCCCTCAAACCATCATGGTCACCTAATAATCCCCAGTTTACAATTGGCTCATCCATCCCCCTCCTCTCCCCTGTAACTATTCCCAGGTCGTTGCTGTAAAGAGAACGTGTTTCTCAGTTCAACTTACCTGGTAAAATGAAATACAAATAAATAAAAATTGGTCTGCAATTTCTGAGGCTGGTAACTCTAACGAACTTATCCTCTGCAGCAGAGGTAACTCTGGGTTTTCCTTTCTTGTGATGTCCACATTGAGAACCAATTTCATAATAAACACTTTGATGGTTTGTTGCGACTGCACTTGAAGAAACTTCAAAGTTCTGTGAAATTTTCAACATTGGCTGACCTTCATGTCTTAAAGAACAATGACTGTCATTTCTCTTTGCTTATTTTGAGCTGTTCCTACCATAATATGGACTTGGTATTTACCAAATAAGGGCTAGTCTTCTGGTATACCCACCGCTACCTTGTCACAACACAACTGATTGGCTCAAATGCATTAAGAAGGAAAGAAATTCCACAAATTAACAAGGCACACCTGTTAATTGAAACGCATTCCAGGTGACTACCTCATGAAGCTGGTTGAGAGAATGCCAAGAGTGTGCAAAGCTGTCATCAAGCAAAGGGTGGCTACTTTGAAGAACCTCAAATGTAAAATATATTTTGATTTATTTAAAACTTTTTTGGTTACTACATGATTCCATATGTGTTATTTCATAGTTCTGATGTCTTCACTATTATTCTACAATGTAGGAAATAGTCAAAATAAAGATWAACCCTGGAATGAGTAGGTGTGTCTAAACTTTTGACTGGTACTGTATATATCTGTCTCTCTGACAAAATGTCTCTGAGATAACCAGAGACAGGGACTCTGTGCTGTCCTAATTTGTATCTATCTGATATTCTCTCCTTCCTCTTTCAGATGTAGAGAATTGCATAAAAGGTATTGTAAAGAAAGTGACCTAGTGGAATGTGACAAGCAAAAAAAATCACMAAACTCTGGCCCCTATCTATGACAAACAATATATGTATTTTGTACAACTCTTTTTAACCCCTCTTTAACCACTCTTCGACGCAACAGATTTTGAAGTGTTTCTGAACACCAGTTATGGGTTTGAAGTGGAGGAGGGTGATGACCTCACAATGGAGTGTGCCCACGACCTACCGGTGAGAGTTCATGACCTGCTGGTGTTTGTCTGGCTGAAGGATGGGCTTCCCCTGGAGGGCGAGAACAATAGCACGGTCACCTTGGAGAGGATAGGCATAGATACCCCTRCCGAGGGGAAATACACCTGCACCATCCAGAGTCCCTGTGGCAACTTCACCTCAGATCCAGAAGAACTTGAATTTAAAGGTAGACACACTCGCCAGTCATGTTTGAGACTTGAAAAGTCTGTTTCTACTCATAATCAAATCAAATCTAATTTTATAATCACATGCGCCGAATACAACAGGTGTAGTAGACCTTACAGTGAAATGCTTACTTATGAGCCCCTAACCAACAGTGCAGTTTCAAAAAAATACAGATAAGAATAAGAGATAAAAGTAACAAGTAATTAAAGAGCAGCAGTAAAAAATAACAATATATACAGGGGAGTGCCGGTACAGAGTCAATGTGCGGGACACCGGTTAGTTGAGGTAGTATGTACATGTAGGTAGAGTTAATTAATGTGACTATGCATAGAGAGTGGCAGTGGTGTGGAGAGGGGGGGGGCAATGCAAGTAGTCTGGGTAGCCATTTGACTAGATGTTCAGGAGTCTTATGGCTTGGGGGTAGAAGCTGTTTAGAAGCCTCTTGGACCTAGACTTGGCGCTCCGGTACCGCTTGCCGTGTGGTAACAGAGAGAACAGTCTATGACTAGGGTGGCTGGAGTCTGACAATTTTCAGGGCCTTCCTCTGACACCGCCTGGTATAGAGGTTCTGGATRGCAGAAGGCTTGGCCCCTGTGATGTACTGGGCCATTTGCACTACCCTCTGTAGTGCCTTGCGGTCGGAGGCTGAGCAGTTACCATACCAGGCAGTGATGCAACCAGTCAGGATGCTCTCGATGGTGCAGCYGTAGAACCTTATGAAGATCTGAGGACCCATGCCAAATCTTTTCAGTCTCCTGAGGGGGAATAGGTTTTGTCGTGCCCTCTTCACGACTGTCATGGTGTGCTTGGACCATGTTAGTTTGTTGGTGATGTGGATACCAAGGAACTTGAAGCTCTCAACCTGCTCCGCTGCAGCCCCATCGATGAGATATGGGGGCGTGCTCGGTCCTCTTTTTCCTGTAGTCCACAATCATCTCCTTTGTCTTAATCACGTTGAGGGAGAGGTTGTGGTCCTGGCATCACACAGCCACCTCCTCCCTATAGGCTTTCTCATTGTTGTCGTGATCAGGCATACCACTGTTGTGTCATCAGCAAATTTAATGATGGTTTTGGAGTCGTGCCTGGCCGTGCAGTCATGAGTGAACAGGGAGTACAGGAGGGGGCTGAGCACGCACCCCTGAGGGGGCCCTGTGTTGAGGATCAGCGTGGCGGATGTGTTGTTACCTACCCTTACCACCTGGGGCGGCCCGTCAGGAAGTCCAGGATCCAGTTGCAGAGGGAGGTGTTTATTCCCAGGGTCCTTAGCTTATTGATGAGCTTTGAGGGCACTATGGTGTTGAACGCTGAGCTGTAGTCAAAGAATAGCATTCTCAAATAGGTGTTTATTTTGTCCATGTGGGAAAGGTCAGTGTGGAGTGCAATAGAGACGTCCTGGTAATCCGTCTGACCCTGCGGCTTAATGAATGTTGACCTGTCTAAAGGTCTTACTCACATCGGCTGCGGAGAGGGTGATCACACAGGCTTCCGGTACAGCTGGTGCTCTCATGCATGTTTCAGTGTTATTTGCCTCAAAGCGAGCATAGAAGTAGTTTAGCTCGTCCGGTTGGCTTGTGTCACTGGGCAGCTCTCGGCTGTGCTTCCCTTTGTAGTCTTTAATGGTTTGCAGGCCCTGCCACATCCGGCGAGCGTCAGAGCCGGTGTCGTACGACTCGATCTTAGTCCTAGATTGATGCTTTGCCTGTTTGATGGTTCGTCGGAGGGCATAGGGGCATTTCTTATAAGCTTCCTGGTTAAAGTCCCGCTCCTTGAAAGCGGCAGCTCTAGCCTTTAGCTCAGTGCGGATGTTGCCTGTAATCCATGGCTTCTGGTTGGGGTATGTACGTACGGTCACTGTGGGGATGACGTCATCGGTGAACTTATTGATGAAGCCAATGACAGATGTGGTGTACTCCTCAATGCCATTGGAGGAATCCTGGAACATATTCCAATCTGTGCTAGCAAAACAGATCATAACTGGATCAGTCGATGTCAAGGTATTTATTTTTAGTTGCTACTCACCAAATGAGCCTGGTGTGACAGGGACCCCAAAAAAATAMATGTTCAATAGAATTCCTGAATTGCAATAACACCCTGTGTTACTTCCTCTGTCTTCCACTGGGCTGTCGCTCTGTCTGTCAGACCTGACAGTGGTGATCATTGTGATCTGTGGTGTGTCTGCGGTGGTGCTGGTCCTGGCCMTGGGCATGGGCATCAAGATCATGCTGAAGAAGGACTTTGGTGAGTCATTCACAACAAGAGAAACAATGAATAAAACAACCGTAAATGTGTAACTTTGCATGTGACGAAAGCTCTTTCGCTCTCTCTCCATCWCTCTCTCTCTCTTTCTTTCTCTTTCTCTCTATATTTCTCTTTTTTCTCTACAGCGAAGACCAAGACCAGGATGCAGCAGAATACTCAGAACCTACAGAACACCGCCAACACAACAGAGTAGGGTTTTCTTTTTCCAAAAATGTGTGGATAGCAAACAATATGGAACAAATGTTGCAAATGTCCATTTCCTTGAGCGCTTGTGTGGACACAATGTAGGGTTGTCAGCTGTTTTGTTAACAGTRAGTAGCCACAATTGATATTTCCAGCCTCTGCCAGTGCAACTTGGTCGGGAAATCTCATAATACCAGTTACCGGTAATAAACCCTACAACAGAAGTATTTGGCTMCTGACCAGGCCCAGAGAAACATACATACCCATTCCGTTTTCACTTGTTTATGCATCTGTATCTGTGCATGTAGTAGACTTTACCTTCAGCCAGAAAGCAAAGGTTAAGTCCTCCAACAAACCTGGATCTGTCTCATTCCAGATTTTCAAAGTACTTTAAAAAAGGAATAACAATGTTTATTTTCTTGTAAATGTATTCAATTCCAGCCTAGATTATTTTCACCCTCCACAACTATTTTGAATATGTGTGTTTGTTCCATCACTTGTGAGAAATTGCATTCCATTTAATAAACAAGTAAAGATTTGAAAAGATGACTATCAGAGTTTCTAACTAAGTGTGTGTGTGTCTGTGCGTGAGTGAGTGTGTGTGCATGTGTGCGTGTGTGTAAGAGGCCTGGCCAGGCCAGGGCGGCTCTATTGTGTAACCAGGCGACGGCCTCTTAGCAACCAGATTAGCCACTCCTACTGCATAGTGTCTCCATTCAGTGGAGTAAAAGCACCAGGAAATGCTGTAATCCTCTCTCTGGCCTATTCCATGTAATCCTACTGCCTGCATATAGGGACACTGTGTGTGCTCTCTTTATTTCTATGGGTTTTGGTGTGAGTGTGAATACTGTACGTGTTTGTGCGCGGGAAGAGAGAACAGTGGGTATGTGTTTGTAGTACCATATGGTCGTCAGGCTTAATTTTGTGTGTGTGTGTGTGTTTGCGTGTGTTCGTGTGCGTGCGTGCGTGTGTGTGTGTGTGTGTGTGTGTGTGTGTGTGGTGGAGTGTCAGTAAGGCTGTTTCTTCAGTTTCCTCACTAGCAGGTGGCTCAGAGGTAATCCAAGTAAAGCTCCAAGTGGGGATGGAGGGATGGACGGAGGGAGGGAGGCAGAGGGGGTTGAGGGTGACTGTGGACAGAAGACGAGGGCTAATTCTGGTCTCCTAATCCTAGTCCCAAACCCCCCTCCCCCTCTTTGACTTTTCTTCTTCGCCTACCCAACAGTGCTGAGCAAGCTAATGTAGGGAGACAACTCGCGGACCGTCACACACACACTTAGTCATACACACAGGGGTTTTTAAGAGGAAGAGGAAGAGGAAGAGGAAGAGGCAAAAGCAGGTGCCTTGTTTTCACCCTAACTAACAGGTGACCTATCCTGGATAGCAGTTAGCGTACCTGTTGGGTTTAGCAGAGAATGTAGCTGCAGCCTATCGGCTACACCACACAACACACACCACCATGGGAGAAGCTACAAAGGTATGTGGCCTAATATGGAGGCTTCTATGGCTCGTCGTGTGTTTGTGTGACCGATGGGAAATAATTGGAGTGTTCTCTTGATATGAGTGAGCTCCACAAGAGTGTTAGCAAATTATTTTCTAATGAATGTTCTATCTCATCTGTATGCATAACTCAACAAATTGGGCTCGGGTTGGTAAAAAAATGTCACTGGTTGAATAAGTGGAACCGGCCTTAACTGTACATTTCATTGTATATGTAATGTTACAAGCAAAAGTGCTCATTGTCAGGAAAGAGTCTCTTACTAGTAATGTTGGTGAATGTTCTTTGTGTGTGGTTGTCCTCGTTGGGTATGTTGTTTTATGCATGTGTGTTTGTGGTATTCTTTTCAGTAGTCAGAGAGTGTGTTTGTGCAACATGCATTAATCTTGTTATATTAGTCAGTAGGCTATTACATTAATGGGGCCGAAATAAACGCTAATGCTTTTCTAAATGAAGTGGCAGATTAAACCTTACACGGGAGAGATAGGGAAAGAGAGGAAGAGAGAGAGAGAGAGACATTGTGAGAGCGAGCACGAGGGATAGATAGAAAGGGAGGGCGAGAAAGGGAGTCCTCGTGCTRTAAGTCAACTGTTTCAGAGAGACAAGGCTTTGACAACATGCCCTTATTTCTTAGGTCAGGGGCTTACTTAGGTTCTAAACATACAGTGTGTGTCATAACAAGGTGTTTATTATACTGAACCCTACTGGGGGGGGAAAAATGCAATTTGGTTTCTGTAGATTGTCTCATAAACCGCACAGCGTGTCATTAAGTGAATGGAAATGATCTGAATGGGAATGTTGCCAGTCATTCCCGGGTGGCGCAGTGGTCTTATGCATTGCATCTCAGTGCAAGAGGCGTCACT
This sequence comes from Salvelinus sp. IW2-2015, assembly GCF_002910315.2. Taxonomy (NCBI): domain Eukaryota; kingdom Metazoa; phylum Chordata; class Actinopteri; order Salmoniformes; family Salmonidae; genus Salvelinus; species Salvelinus sp. IW2-2015. Next base: position 28,727,689 of record NC_036845.1, read on the forward strand.
ACAGTCCCTGGTTTGATTCCAGGCTGTTTCACATCTGGCCGTGATTGGGAGTCCCATAGGGCCCAGCGTTGTCCAGGTTTGGCCAGGGTAGGCCATCATTGTAAATAAGAATTTGTTCTCAACTGACCTGCCTAGTTAAATAAAGGTTAAATCATTTAAAAATCCCTCCATCTGTGTACTTCCTGTTTTCTCCCTCTGATGACTATGTAAGTGATGTGGGACATGCTCTACTTGTGGCCACTAGAAAGGGGGCTACTAGGGCCTACGCATGCAATCAGAATATACAAAACCCGAAGTTTTTTGTCATCAGCTACAAATCGGATGGATGGATGAATGGATGGATGGATGCATACATGTCATTCAACACCTTGAAATGAATATGATCACATTATAATAGATTGTAACTTTTCCATAGACAAGTGTGTTGGGATTGTTATGTTATGGTAAATGAACTACGGTGTCAAGCAGTAATAGAATTAACAGAATTTTACTGAATTGTACTGTGTCTTCCCTCAGGGCTTGCTCTCGGTCCTTCAGAAGTTGAAAGGGACCACAGAGAGTGTGGAGCTGAGGATAGTTCTACTGGGTCTGGATAATGCAGGCAAGACCACCCTACTGAAGAGCCTCGCCTCAGAAGACATCAACACTATCACACCCACACAGGTCAGAGGGCATCACACACAGACATACACRCAGACATACAATGCACACACACACACATACACACAACTATGTCTTACTATACTTGTGAGGACTTTCTGGGGACCAACAATTGATTCCCATTCCAAATCCTATTTTCCCTAAACCTAACCTTAACCCCTAACCCTAAACCTAAACCGAACCCTAACCTTAACCCTAATTCTAAACCTAACCCTAAACCTAACCCCTATGCCTAAAATAGCATTTTTACAGGTGAGGACCAGCAAAACTTTTCTTGTGAGGACTTCTGGTTATCACAAGCAGAGTAAAATGCGTACGCACACCGATACACACTCCCCCCCCCCCTCTCTCTCCCTCTCTCTCCCTCTCTCTCTTGCTCTCACAGCATGTAAGACACCATCACATTCACGCATATACACAGCTATAGCATTACACCACACTTGCACTTGTCTTTTCCTACCACCACGGATTTTGCTGAAAGCAGATTTATTGAGAAGAAATGCACTTACCATGACTCTGATATTTAGTTGTCTCACCTAGCTATCTTAAGATAAATATACTACCTGTAAGCCGCTCTGGATAAAAGGGTCTGCTAAATTACTCAAATGTGATGTAAATGTACTATCAACACTCAGGTGATGGAACAAAACATCACCCCGACACAGACAAAAGAGAATGACTCCAATGTCGCCGTAGCCTCTGGGACCAGGGTTAGAAATAAGGTAAAGGAAAGGTGAAAGAGCTGGGTGGACTTCAGTGAGAAAGCAGGATGGTAAGGATTGGCTCAGCAGGTAGCATGCAGGTAGCATGAGGCTGAGGCCTGTCTCTACTGAGGGATCATGTTGTTACACAACCTCTCACTGCTGAGCCAGACAGAGGCAGTGTTATGAAAAAGGCTGCGGCCCATGTCAGGACAACACTTCCTCTTAGACATGAAAAGCACAACCCTGGTTGAGCAAAGTTGTTGTTGTTGTCCTTTGTTCACGKGTCTATGTTTAACTGTAAGTCTTAAGTCTCGTTCATTCCCTGTTGTTCTGACAGATTTTTTGGTTGAGAGCACAGTGATGAATGGTGGGCTTGACTTGACTTTATTTCATCATTTTAGCTGCTAGCTGGTTAGAGGTCCTCAACAACAGCTCTCTAATGAAATGCCCGGTCACACAGTACTAACCCATGGTTTGTCTTTGACACAAGGGCTTTAACATTAAGAGTGTGGCCTCACATGGCATGAAGCTGAACGTATGGGATATCGGAGGACAGAGGAAGATCCGTCCCTTCTGGAAAAAATACCTTGAAAACACAGACTTACTGGTGAGCACCTAACAGKGTCATTCAGATCTACTGCATTCTGTCGCATGATCCTCATGTTGTGATCAATGGTAGCTCATTAAGGTAAGGAGAACAGCTATGCCCAACAATCCCATGATATGAATGCTGTGGGTCTAGAGGATGATATTGCACGTAGTAAATATGTGATGGCTATGGCGAAATGATACTTTGATCACTATATCTACCCTGGATCTTTCAGATGTTTATAGTTAATTATTTTCGACTTCCAGATCTATGTCATAGACAGCGCAGACAAGAAGCGGTTTGAGGAGACGGGACTGGTAAGCATGGCACACCTCATAGCTGTAATAGCTGTCTGTAATAGCTGTCTGTAATAGCTATCTAGCTGATGTGATTACAGCCCCATCTCATTGTCTGATTATGTCTAATTACATAATTGTCACTGATCTGTATCTGTGCGTTGAGTTCTCTTTCTTGCTCTCTCTCTTGCTCTCTCTCTTGCTGTCTCTCTCTCTCTCTCGCTCTCTCTTTAGGAGCTGGAAGAGCTGATCGATGAGGAGAACTTAAAGGGTGTGCCAGTGCTCATCTTTGCCAATAAGCAGGACCTGGCCACGGCCTCACCCGCCAGTGAGATCGCTGAGGGACTCAACCTGCACACGTACCGGGACCGCCAGTGGCAGATCCAGGCCTGCTCAGCAGTGTCCGGGGAGGGAGTACAGGTCAGTACTGTTAAACTGGAATTAGACCAAATGATTGACTGGTTGAGGTGCATATTAGTTAGAATCAGGAAATCAATATATTCTTCCTGAAGGTTTGTGTAGCACTAATCAGAATGAACAAAAACACCTGAACATGTGCCAAAATGTCCCTGCTGATGAGATTTGAATTGAACCATATTATCCTCCTCACTCTGCTCTGTTTTCGATCATCCACAGGATGGCATGAACTGGATTTGCAACAACATTGTAAATAAGAAGAAATAAACTACCAGCCCTACTGTATCAATCCTCATTTTCACCAGARAGAAACATACCCAAATATTGTATTTTTACACTGTCTGGTTATTTATTACTGCAATGTGTGTGTGTGAGATATTATTTTAAATGGTGCTCCATTGAAAGAAGAATATTGTCCCTAGAATTTTAAGGATTTTTTTTTTTTTTTTATATTTACAAGTATGCCCTATGTGAATATGCTGTAATAAAATGATCAAATTTACTTAAATTAGCATTATGTCCATATCCTGTCATTTCTGTTTTACCCCATGTCTGGAAGCTTCACTTGGAGAGTCTCTGTGTTTTCTTATTTATAATATTACACAATGAGAGAATTGACATAAAGATGTAATCATTTTGTTTGAGTCAGTCAGTCAGTTCGGTAAACACCAGAGTAGCGTATGTGTAAAGTATGTGTGTAATGTACAAGTATTTGTGTTTTGAGATTTTGAGATTTTTTACATTAAAAGCATTAGTCATATTTGCTTCTCAGTCTATTTGGTTTCAAACCCTTGGTCAAGTGGTACAGTATAAGCGTCAAAATCATATTCAATCACTCCTGCTCATRGAACACCTCAGAGTTTTTAAAKGCCCAGTGTAGTCAAAAACATGATTTGCCTATGTCTAATATATACAGTTGAAGTCKGAAGTTTACATACATCTTAGCCAAATACATTTAAACTCAGTTTTTCACCATTTCTGACATTTAATCCAAGTAAAACATTTCTGTCTTAGGTAAGTTAAGATCAACACTTTATTTTAAGAATGTGAAATGTCAGAATAATAGTTGAGAGAATGATTTATTTCAGCTTTTATTTCTTAAATCACATTCCCAGAGGGTCAGAAGTTTACATACACTCAATTAGTATTTGGTAGCATTGCCTTTAAATAGTTTCACTTAAGTCAAATGTTTCCGGTGGCCTTCCACAAGCTTCCCACAATAAGTTGGGTAAATTTTGGCCCATTCCTCCTGACAGAGATGGTGTAACTGTGTCAGGTTTGTAGGCCTCCTTGCTCACACACTCTTTTTCAGTTCTGCCCACAAATTTTCTATAGGAATTGAGGTCAGGGCTTTGTGATGGCCACTCCAATACCGTTAGTTTGTTGTCCTTAAGCCATTTTGCTACAACTTTGGAAGTATGCTTGGGGTCATTGTCCATTTGGAAGACCCATTTACGACCAAGATTCAACTTCCTGACTGATGTCTTGAGATGTTGCTTCAATACATCAACATAATTTTCTTTCCTCATGAAGCCATCTATTTTGTGAAGTGCACCAGTCCCTCCTGCAGCAAAGCACCCCCACAACATGATGCTGCCACCCCCGTGCTTCACGGTTGGGATGGTGTTCTTCGGCTTGCAAGCTTCCCCCTTTGCCCTCCAAACATAACGATGGTCATTATGGCCAAACAATTCTATTTTTGTTTCATCAGACCAGAGGACATTTCTCCAAAAAGTACGATCTTTGTCCCCAAGTGCAGTTGCAATATAGTCTGGCTTTTTTATGGCAATTTGGAGCAGTGGCTTCTTCCTTGCTGAGCGGCCTTTCAGGTTATGTCATATAGGACTCGTTTTACTGTGGATACAGATACTTTTGTACCTGTTTCCTCCAGCATCTTCACAGGGTCCTTTGCTGTTTTCTGGAATTGATTTTGCCTTTCGCACCAAAGTACATCATCTAGGAGACAGAACCGTCTCCTTCCTGAGCGGTATGATGGCTGCGTGGTCCCATGGTGTTTATACTTGCGTACTAGTGTTTGTACAGATGAACGTGGTACCTTCAGGCACTTGGAAATTGCTCCCAAGGGTGAAACCAGACTTGTGGAGGTCTACAATATTTTTCTGAGGTCTTGGCTGATTTTCTTTTGATTTTCCCATGATGTCAAGCAAAGAGGCACTGAGTTTGAATGTAGGCTTGAAATACATCCACAGGTAACCTCCAATTGACTCAAATGATGTCAATTAGCTATCAGAAGCTTCTAAAGCCATGACATAATTTTCTGGAATTTTTTAAGCTGTTTTAAGGCACAGTCAATTAGTGTATGTAAACTTTGACCCACTGGAATGTGTGATAAGTGAATTACAAGTGAAATAATCTGTAAACAATTGTTTGGAAAATTACTTGTGTCATGCACAAAGTAGATGTCCTAACCGACTTGCAAAACTATAGTTTGTTAACAAGAAATGTGTGGAGTGGTTGAAAAACGAGTTTTAATGACTCCAACCTAAGTGTATGTAAACTTCGACTTCAACTGTATTTCCACACTATGAGGTTGGAATAATCCTGTGAAATTGATAAAATTATCATAATGCCATTTTATGTAACAGCTGCATGAAATCCACTGTGAAATTCACCTGTTTTGGTGGGATGTAGTTTAGGTCTGCCTGGTGACATGCCAGGCATTAATTAGTTAATAGAGAAACAAGAAAGAGAGTTCCAACCTCTCTGCCAATAACAGCTAGTTTTCCATTTCCCCTCACCACTCAGACCACTCCCAGACAGTCCTAGCAAAATTCTTGCTTGAGGAATTGCTCTTTGCTAAGAAGCTATTTTGATTATTTTTGACCCTTTATTGAAATCAATCAAAGTACGGTATTAATGTTCCCCTGAATTTATTTGATATGAGATAAAACGCTGCATCGGACCTTTAAAGAAAATATTTTGAAGGCAGGAAAGCCATCCACTGCCTCCTGAATAGTGGTCCAGTATGTGGATGGAGATTGTCACACACCCCTCTCGCGGAGGTACTTGGCCATGTCACACACCTTCTTGTTGACTATCCCGCCATGCACCCCTCGTTTTCCCATCACAAACACCARAGCCTTGGTCGTCAGGGCAACCGTGAGAGCCAAGCTCTCGCTGCCTTTGGTCCGGATGTCAATGAATAAGATCTCTGTCTCAGGACCTGTCATATGGTCTCGTATCACTGCCATCTTCCGACCTCCAACGCTGACCCCCTCCTGCAGGAGACTTCCTCTGTCTTTGCCCACCAGAGCCTCCACTTCCAGTGGGCAGATGGCAGCCAGGACACCTCCAGGCTTGGAGGCCCACACGGCCTTGTTGTCGTACAGGCCAACGATGGCTACGTCCTCCACAAACTTCTCCTTCAGAGTGGCTTTGATATAGTCCCTCCACTCTGCCATCTTTGTTCAATCAAGCAGCTGACAGATGGGTTGTTTGTTGGCAGTTGTTTTGACTGTTCAGCTGTATCTGGTTTTGTCGTGTTGACAGTACAAAGCGAAGCTTGATTGCTTGCAAAATGTCTAATTCTGTGTTACCATAGCAATAGAATCTTTTGATAAAGGAATTTCCATAGCAACCTGTATGCAGATCAAAGCCTACAGCTAATGAAGGATGCTGTGGCTGACTAATATCTATATTTGCAACATCATCCTTGGCCACATGGTGCTGAAGCCAACCTGTGTGGCCAACAGGTGGCAGTATTGGTGAGGATGAAAATAAAGTCATGCTTCTGTGATTTGAAACATTGATATGCAGGGAGAGACTTTGGTTGTGACACATAATCAGAAGCCGAACCATCACAAGATTAGCCTCTTAAATCATGTGTGAAGCCTGGCAAGCCTTCATGGTGATGACTCCGTAGGAGATGCAAAAATACCTCACCACCTGTTCCCTACCCYACACAGTCCTCTAGACTAAGCCTCATCCCACAATCATTTATTGAACAGTCCATTCTACTATGTGAACGTGGGTTTTACTTAATTTGAAGGGAAATGGGTAGAACTATATTTCCAGTCTGCCTTCTCCAAATCGAGGGGATTGTGTTGTGTACAGAAGAGAGACAGGTTTTGACTTGAACGTTTCGGCCTACTGTTGGTGACTCGGCATGATTATTTCCCCCAATATGTGTTCGAAGGGTGGATGATGTCAAGCCTCTTAGCGAGGAATGGTTGTCCTGATAACCTTCCCTGTTGACCCCTTCACTTCATCCATCTCCTTCTTTCTCAACAGGCTGAAGCCAAGACTGTCGAACTGTTAAGATGTTTGAAGCCACAGATGCGCGTAGAATAACAAACACTCTCCCAACTGAGCTGCCACCAACACGAAGCAGACAAAACTTTAACTTTGCTGGAGTATTGAAACACATCATGATGAGATGTTTTGAAACATTACATGGTGTGTTGTAACACCACTTAATCAAGTGTTGTGCAACACCTTGCCAGGGACTGGGAGCACTCAGGGACTGGGAGCACTCAGGGACTGGGAGCACTCAGGGACTGGGAGCACTCAGGGACTGGGAGCACTACCGGAAAGGTTGAAAACATTATAGTGTTAACGGCAGAATTAGATACCTTCACTTTTGGCGTTGTTTCCTCTTTATAAAGCTTCTAAACACTGTTATGGTGTTTTAAATCCTGTCCAGTGCAGAATTAGATCAMTTCTTCAGGAYTATTTTCATATTTAACACTGATTTATGTATCTGATCATTTGCCAGTTTAACCCGTTTTGGCAGGCATTGTTGAGTACAGTGCTCAATCCACCATCAGAGATGTTATAGCCAGCACTGTAGGATACTGTATTTGCCTCTCTACCATTAAAAGCTGGATATGTGGGAATGCGTCATCTCATCATTGAACGTAATTCTGCCTGACTGTTTTGATATCCATTCAACATGATCCATTACACCTCATAATAACTCACTGGGCACACAACGTCATTTCAACGTGGATAATTGGGTCATATTTGGTTGAGACGTTGATCAATGAGATTACAACTTAAATTCACCAACTCAAAAATAGTTTATTTTCCATGTAGATTCCATGCCACAATACATTGACAAATTACATAGAAAAATGGTTGATTCGACCAGTGTGTGCCCAGTGGGAAGCTGCTTAATACTAATATACAATAAAAGTATACTTTTCTTTTTTTAAACAACATTGTGTAAAAGTCTAAAAATGTGAATTACCCACAATCCTCTAAAACAGAGCCACGTGGCAAAATAGGAAGTGCAAGAAGCTTAAAACCAGACTTCCAATGAGTACAAGCACAACATTTTCTCAATCTTTGGTTCTCCTTATTAAAGATACTTACATTTTGAGCAACACATTTAGTCAGATTTCATCTGAATTGTTTGGGTAAAATGAAATGAGCAAATCATTGAAACGTCTTGCATTCATTTTTATTAAGTATATTTTGGTTGTTTATTTTTTGGGTCAATTTCAATTCACCTCAGAATAATTMTTTTAGAATGTGGCTGTGTGGTTGAGTGTGTAAAATTMCAATTAAATTCCAATTAAATGTACCATCTTACTGCCACAGAAGTCAGGGGTGCAATTCCTGCTTCCGCCTGTCCCACTTTCACTTCTTCTCTGTCTCCTCCTGTTTCTAATCTGTCTTAATAAAGCATTGAAAAAATCAAGGTGTAATTCCACTCCAAAAGAATATTCTCCATAGGCCCTTACCATCAATCAATATTTAGGCTATAAATCATTTGCATTTCTTAACCATTTGATTGTGAGAATGTTTTTTGTGTTTTGATGTTGCCTTTTACATGCACTGAAACCCCAAAAGGTATTCTCACGAGACTCTCTCAAAAAAAACATAATTGAGATTGAAGCACCACTTTGGGTGTTTCAGAGTACTTCTATTCTGTTTTAAAATACTTTCTTTGTATCATAATGCTTATATTGGGTTAACATTCAAACACCCTCCAAACGCCTGGTCTCTGGTTAAGTGCACTACTGTTCATGGATTCATTACAAAATCATGTTTTTTTTGTCTTTCTATTTTTTCAGTGCAACAAACCGACCAATCAGCCATGACAGCAGTCCCCTACCTCACTTCCAGCGATCCTCTGCCACCTGCCATGACCTCTAACCCCGTCTTGACCCCGGCCTCTGGTTGGAGGAGGAGCACATCCTGATCGTCATCATCTTCTGCGTGGCCCGCTTCCTGCTCCTGGTAGCCTTCTTCTCTACAMTTTCTGCTTCCGCTGCGGCCTGGAGCCGTCCCCGAAGGACTCCCGGCCCGCACACGGCTGCAGTCTGGATCGCAGGGACGCCACCTTCCGCGGCAGCTCCATCCGACTGCCAGTCTGTTGGGAACGTGGTCTGAAGGACATGAGAGAACTAGAGAGGCATGCAGACAGGAGAGGAAGGCAACAAGTCCTCTCTGGACTATGATGCTTTCTATTATTTTCAGACTTTGTATGATGTTTTCATGCTTCTATATTCATTTCTCGTGTTATGCTACCCAGCATACAACAGGGTTCAGGAAGTATGGAAGGCATAGACCTGTTTGGGTGTGTAAAGGAGGAACAGTAGGATGTTACACTACTGTACATAACTTTTGAGTGCATGCGCACAGTACTCCCTAACGTGATTAAATGAAAATACTATAAATACCATACCCATTGTATTGCCCTTTTCTGGAAATCTGTCTGTCATGTGTTATGTGTTCTGTATGTCACCATTTCATGAATAATATAGTGCAGAACAAAAGTACTGCTTATGTATATTGACTTGTCTGTTCTGTGCGTTCCCTTTCCATGTATTATGAAACCGTTTCCACTGAAGCACACACACACACACACAACACACACACACACACACACACACAACACACACACACACACACACACACACACACACACACACACACACACACACACACACACACACACACACACACCACACACACACACACACACACACACACACACACACACACACACACACACACACACACACACACACACACACCACACACACACACCACACACCACACAACACACACACACACTCAGTGTTTATGTTGACCTTCAGGACTTGCCTCTAAGTGTCTTCTATTTGTAACCCGAATGCCAATGCAGTATATGTGTGCGCGTCAATGAAAATAAGCTCCATTAGACTTGCTCTAGCTATGCTGTCACCTTGTTTTATTTCCACAGCGGTGACATGTTGTTCCGTTCTGTTGTGCAGTAGGCTATGCGTGAGAGAGGCTAACACAGCGGAGTGAACTCACGCAGTGCAGCGGGAGCTAACAGTGAAAGGCAGAATACATTTAGTACGTGTTACAAAGTAACTACATGTGCTCTATTCAATATGTAGGAATCATATACATTCTCTTTTATGTCAGGTCAACAGGATATTATTAAACATGTGTGACTAATCTTTATACAGATAAAACATTTCTGGCGTTATCACAAATTAGCCTGGACTACTTTAATCGCACATACTGTAGATTGCCATAACATGGACACATTGGACAAATAAGGCACAGCAGCGCTCTGCAACAAAACAATGTCCATGGTTAAATGTTACCCGAGCCTTCAGCGTTTTGTAACAAATGAAACAACTATAGAAAAGCATAATTTTTTTCAAGAAAGTTATAGTATAACTATCATTATTTATACACAGCCACAGCTTGAGCCTTCGCCCTAAGTGGCCTATATCGCCATGGTGACTAAGGGTTCACGACACGGAGCACATGGCRCTCTTCTCTGAGCAGTGGGAGTCAATGGAGCCGTCTGGAGATGCCATGATGGAATTATGCACGTCAAACTCTGGAGAGTCTAGCTCAATGTGACTGTCCTGTAGACCGTTGTTATGGTGGAGGGCATCCTTATAGTGAGACTGGGAGAGAGGGGGGGCAGAGGGAGAAAAGAGAGAGGTAGAAAAAGAGGGGCAAGAGAAAGGAGGACAGAATGAAAGAGGGGAGTGAGAGGGGAGAGGGCAGAAATAAAGGAATAGGTGAAAAAAGCGGAGAGAGAGAGAGAGAGAGAGAAAATGTATCAGAGTAAAATCTGAACTCTATTCTTCAGTCTAAGTGAACTCCATAGGTAACAATCCAGCAGTGTGAGTCTCACCCTTCTCACCTTGCTGACAGACATCTCCTCAGCACGGCATTCCTCCAGAGACTCCACCAGGGAGTGATGGCCCGAGATATCCATCTTGATACGGTGGGAACGTATGGACTTCACATCATCCTCATCCTCCCTTGCCACCGACGGGAACACCTGGATCAAGGAGCGAGGGATAGAGCCATGACACGAGGGACAGATCGACGACATGAAAACAAAGACTCTCAAGATTTAGCAAGGTATTTGATGTAACAGTTAAGCTGAGCCACGAGCAGTCCAGGCACAACGCTAATTTCATAAGATTTTGATATGGGCTGAGAGTGGAAATATTATTATATTGACTATCTGCTATGAGCAGTTGTGATGTTTCATTTGATTTCTTCACAACATAAATGTTCCCCATTTAAAATCAAAATGAATTCATATGTGCCCTCAGGGCAGCCAATCACAATATATTTCCTTATCTCTTTCCTTAGAGCAGAGTTATTGACAGAAAGCACCAGACCATAGATACAGTAGGCTACTTTACCAGTCTGTCGTGGTCTCCGCTGGTTTCAGGGGCTGAGATAGTGGCCTTACTGATGGCCTTGCTGATGGTCTGGGTCTCAAACTGGGGACAGGCAGCCTGGGCACCCCCATCCTTATCCCTCTTCCTGTTCAGCCAGTATGTCTCAATCTCTACAACCCTGGGGGGGAGGGATTTCAATTCAAATTTCAATTGGGAAAGAGGATGACAAATCACACAAATACAGGCAAAGCTCATAGACACAGGTCATATACACAGCTCATATACACACAGGATGCATAAGCAAGCATACAGACACACAGGCACACACACACACACATACACACACACACACACACACACACACACGCTGTGTGAGTAAGTGATAAGAGTTGGATTTAATGGACAGCTATGTTGATCATGAAAGTTGCAGAGAGCCTTTGATGAGAAAGTGAGTCACTGCTGCCTCCTGATAATCAGCTGTCTGGCTCACGAACCTTTAGCAGTCATTTACTTTAGCATTTCCTTTGGACTCAAAGACAGACCCAGTGATGACATTTAGACCCCCAACACCAAGCTATGGTTTGCGAATACCAGTTTAGGGTGATGTTGATTGWTTAAAATAGTTGACACACAAATTATAAGACAGTTGGTCTCTCGTTCTCAGATTCTCCCAGAATGCTTTAAAAACAGCTTGGAGCAACAGCAGGGAGAAGGTTGTTACACAAACATCTGATTACAGAACAACTGTTTCCTTGGGCGAAAATTAGAATGTTTTGATGACATCGATTGGGAAATAATAGCATTCATTTCAGTAATTATGGTCTTAGCCCTCCAGCTGTGTTGTAAGTGGGAGGGCCATGACATAGAAATATAATCACTCTAATTATATGCGTCATAATGACTTTGATTCCTGAATGGGAAGACGGAGAGTCCGTGCTGGCTTCAAATTTCAAATGACCTCACGCTGCGGACATGAATACCAGTTGGTCGCTATAGTTACAGGGGTCGGTACGGTTGCCATTGTGACATTGGTGACCCCTGACCTTGATGGTGATAGTGCCTCTCCTTTCGAAGATGAAGTGACTTCCCTTCAGGTGCTCATAGGTAGCGCTGCTGAGCTGTATGTGCATCTCCTGAACAGAGAGAGAGAGAGAAGAGTCAGATCAGTCATATCAGTCATAGAACACCTGGATCAATAGAAGATGTTAGAAATTCATCTTCATTTATCTTTTCCTCTCCCACTCCTTTTCTTTGACTTTCTCTGTCTGTCTGTCTGTCTAGAGAGAGTGATGCAACAGACAGAAGACAGACAACAGACAGACAGAACAGACAGACAGACAACAGACAGACAGACAGACAGACAGACAGACAGACAGAAACAGACAGACAGACAGACAGGACAGAGAGAGAGAGAGAGAGAGAGAGAGAGAGAGAAGAAGAGAGAGAGGAGAGAGAGAGGTGATGCACAGACAGACAGACAGACAGACCAGACAGACAGATCAGACAGACAGACAGACAGACAGACAGACAGACAGACGGACAGACAGACAGACAGACAGACAGAACAGACAGACAGACAGACAGACAAGACAGACAACGAGACAACAGACAGACAGACAGACAAGACAGAACAGACAGACAGACAAGACAGACAGACAGACGACAGGACAGAAAAGTCAAGAAAGGAGTGGGAGAGGAAAATATAAATGAAGTTATGAATTTCTAACATCTTCTATTGATCCAGTGTTCTATGACTGATATGACTTATCTGACCTCTTCTCTTCTCTGTTCAGAGATGCACATACAGCTCAGCAAGCGCTACCTATGAGCACCTAAGAAGTCACTTCATCTTCGAAAGAGAGCACTATCACCATCAAGTCGGTCCCAATGTCCACAATGCAACGTACGACCCTTAAACCTATAGCGACCAACTGTATTCATGTCCGCAGCTGAGTCATTGAAATTTGAAGCCGCACGGACTCTCGTCTTCCCATTCAGAATCAAAGTCATGATGATCTGCATATAATTAGATTGATTATATGTCTATTCATGCCCTCCCACTTCAACACATGGAGGAGGAAATGCCTAAACCATAACTGAAAGAATGCATATTTCCCAATCGATGTCATCAAAACATTTCACATTTCGCCCAAGGAAACAGTTGTTCTTAATCAGATGTGTGTAACAACTTCTCCCTGCTTGCTCCAAGCTGTTTTTAAAGCATTCTGAGAATCTGAAACGAGAGACAACTGTCTTAAATTGTGTTTCGGGACAACTATCTTAATCATCAACATCACCCTAAACTGGTATTCGCAAACCATAGCTGGGTTGGGTCTAAAATGTCAATCACGGTCTGTCTTTGAGTCCAAAGAAATGCTAAGTAAATGATGCAAAGCTTCGTGAGCCAGACAGCTGATTATCAGGACAGCAGTTGATCACTTCTCATCAAGGTCTCTGCAACTCATGATTCAACATAGCTGTCTGGCTCACGAACCAGTTAGCGTCATTTACTTGACATTTCCTTTGGACTCAAAGACAGACCCAGTGATGACATTTAGGACCCCAACACCAATCTATGGTTACGAATACCAGTTAGGTGATGTTGATTGATTAAAATAGTTTGACACACAAATTATAAGCACATTGGTCTCTTCGTTCTCAGATTCTCCCAGAAAGGCTTAAAAACAGCTTGGAGCACGCATGAGAATGTTTACACAAATCATCTGATACAGAACAACTGTTTCCATGGACGAAAATTTAGAATGTTTTGTGGACATCGATTGGGAAATAATAAGTTCATTTCAGTAATATGTCTAGCCCTCAGCGTGTCTGTAAGTGGAGGCCATGACCATAGAAAATAATCACCTAATTATCTATGCTCATAATATTTATTCTGAATATGAAGACGAGAGATCCGTGCTGGCTTCTTCAATAATTTCAAAATTGAAGCAGGCATCACGCGCGACATGAATACCCAGTGTCGTCTAGTACTACAGGTGTCGGTGACGGTGCCATTGTGACATTGGTGACCCTGACCTTGATGGTGATAGTCGCCTCGTCCTTTTCGAATTGAAATGACTTGTTCTTTCATGCTCATGGTAGCGCTGACCTAGATGCTGTACTGTGCATCTTCGTGGAACAGAGAAGAGAGAGAAGAGTCAGATCATCATAATCAGCATAGAAACACGGATGAATAGAAGATGTTAGAAATGACTTCATTTATGCTTTCTCTCCCCCCTTTTCTTTGACTTTCTCGCGTCTGTCTTGTCTGCCTCTGTCTTTTGTCTTGTCTTTCTGTCTGTCGGTCTGTCTGTTTCGTATCTTCTCTGTTGTCTGCTCGTCTGTCTGTCTGTCTGTCTTCTGTCTCGTCTGTCTGTCCTGTCTGTCTTTCTGTTGTCTGTCTGTCGTCTGTCTGGTCTGTCTTGTTGCTCTGTCTGCTGTCTGGTGTCTTGCGTATCTCTCGGGTAGTTCTGTCTTCTCTGTGTCTGTATTACCATCTTTCACTCCTCTCTCTCCTCTCTCTTCTCATCTTTCTCATCTTCTGTCCCTGGACTGTCGTACTGTTTGCTGTCTGTTGCTAGTGCTTTGCTTGGTCTGTCTGTCTTGTCTGTCTGTCCTGTCTGTCTGTCTGTCTTGTCTGCGTCGTCATTGTGTCTGTACTGTCTGTCTGTCTGTCTGTCGTCTGTCGTCTGTCTGTGCATTCACCCTCTCTTCTCCTCTCTCGTCATCTCTCATCTCTCTCAATCCTTATCTTCTCTGTGTCTTCTGTGTCTAGTCTCTCTCTCGTGCTGTCTGTCTTCCTCTGTGTCTGTGTCTGTCTCTCTGTGTCTGTCTCTTCGTGTCTGTCTGTCTCTCTGTCTGTCTGTCCCCTCTTCGCTCTCTCACACTGTTACCTTGCCGTTGCTCTCCATGGCTTGGAAATAGCGGTGTGGACTGTGTCGCCATGGAAGACCGTAGCGTGCATTTATGCGCCACACCCCGCCAACCATCCAGACTGGATCCCTGCAACGCATACCTCATGTTCTGACCAACTTAAAACGGCTCGCTCAACACACATGCCGTATACGCAACAGCACCAAGCCACTGAGATCGATGAGTGGTCCTATTTGCGTTCCACTGACCACTCTGATCTTGTATTTGTGCCATTGGAGGGTTTGAGGTGGTCTAAGAGCGCACCATGCCGGGCATTCGCAGATGTTGTGGGCGTGGTATTATTTCTTCTCTGGCGCCCCTGCCACCACCATGTTATGCATACCTATGGTCTCAACCTAGAGACGGAGAATAGTTAAATATTACACACACACGCCAAGCGATCAGTTGTCTCTCTCACACACACACACACACACACACACACACCACACACACACACCTTGAAACCGGGCTTCTGCGCTGAGTGTGTCGAAGAGTGTGTACATGGTGTTGAGCATGGAGACCACCTATGGCTGAATTGGCTGCAATACGGGTGAACCACACCACATCATGAAAGGATGTTCACGTTGGAACAACCTGACGGTCTGCGAGACAAGGGAAAGGTTACAGGGACATGACAGGTTGGACAGGTGGGCCAGTAGACAGGTAGACATAGTGGGTACACCACACACACCCCACCCTTGCATGCTTAACATCAACTCCTCCTCACAGGTGTTGACGGCAGGCTCTCCTCTTGCGTAGTCTTTGCCACGGTTTAGGGATCATCCTGTAAACAGGTCATCGTGTCTTCTCATCTCTAGTCTAGCATCTTTCATACTTCGCTCCAGTTACTGGACTTCTTCTGTTTCCTCATCACCACGGGGCGCGATAAGAGAGGCTCACAGCACTGAGTCAATCTAACATAGACATTCCGTATCCCAAATAGCACCTTTCCCTTTAAGTGACTCTGGTTAAAGGTAGTACCCATATACGTAATATGAATATATTAGGGATGCTCTCAGTAAAAATCGTAACTACCAGTACAAACAGATGATATAATACATACCTGTATCGAGGAGGCTCCTTAGTTCCTCTGATGCTGGGTTCCTCGCAGTACTCCGACAGTCTCCTACTGGAGCTCATGCATACTCCAGTCCAACTTAGACTCAACACGAACGGTTTTAAACATGGCGCACTCAGACTCTCCATCCTCGTAGAACACACACAGCACACACATTATGCTTATTGTCCAACAGAAAGGAACAACCCGCCCCAAGCTGTGTGTGTGTGTGTAGTGTGTGTGTGTGGTAGGTTAGCTGTACAAGACTGATTGTGTGTGGTAGTGGTGTGTGTGTGTGTGTTGTGTGGTGGTTGTGTGTGTAGTGTGTCGTGGTGTGTTGTGTGGTGTGTGTGTGATGGTTGTTGTGTAGGTGTCTTACAACAGGGGGTTCCCAGAGGAAGATGATGGACTCTGCCACTCAGGCATGTATCACGAATTCTCCTTCAATTTCAAC
This sequence comes from Salvelinus sp. IW2-2015, assembly GCF_002910315.2. NCBI lineage: Eukaryota > Metazoa > Chordata > Actinopteri > Salmoniformes > Salmonidae > Salvelinus > Salvelinus sp. IW2-2015. The sequence goes on from NC_036845.1 coordinate 28,744,390, forward strand.
GCAGCGATCTTGCCATCACCCCAGCTCTCCATAGCATTGCAACGTTGCCACTGAGAGGGGAGGAAGAACAGCCGTCAAAATCCACACACACAACGCACGCACACCAATCTATGCGCCACACACACACACACTGCCACCACACGCCAACACACACACACACACACACACACCCCCCACACACACACACCACACAACACACACACACACACACACACACACACACACACACACCACACCACACCACACACACACACACACACACACACACACACACACACACACAGCACACCACATATGGTCATCAGTGTTGCATTGTGAGCGTCTAAAGCAGTGTCTCAATACTGTCCGGGGACCAAAGGGGCCACAGTTTGTTTTGCCCTAGCCCTAACAACAGTCGATTAACATCAACTCATCGATCAGGCATTGATTTTAATCATGGGTTAGCTAGGCAAAAACAAAATCGTGCACCCTTGATCCCTGGGACCAGGTTGAGAAACACCTTCTAAAGTCGTGAACTTTGCTAGTCATCGCCAGATACTGACTGAAGCCATGAGCTCCACGTCTACATCAGCTGCTACGAGTTAGCATTCCTCATAGTCCGAGTCTGAGGAGAAAACATACCAGACTGTTCAACCTTAAAAAACCCTACGAGATGAGGGATAGAAGTACTATCAGAGGAAAAAGAACATTTTTCGCCCACACACACACTTATGTGTTCCCCTTTAAATGGTCCTCTCCTCACTTTGACTCTGTATGGAGGTTCCTCTCTCTCTTCACTGGCTCCTTGGACATTTATTCTCAAACAGTTGTTGGGTGGATATGATCCGTGTGGATTTAAAACCAGTAATGCGTTCAATTTCAGTACATGACATTAGAAAAGAAAGAGAATAGTAACATCGTTAGCTCTTAAGGGGTGAGAAACTAGAGTTTGTTATGGGAACAGAAGAGTCTCCCATTTCCAGTAAACTCACCAGCCCCAGCAGGAAGCATCATTATCTTTTTCCCATCCAGGTCAGGAAAGGACTGTGCCAGGCCAGAGCCACTTGCAACCACCATTCCACATAGAGCCCAAACAGAGAAGATTCAGAATATGGTGTCTAGCATGGCGAGCACGTTTGAGTGAATTAGCATGTAAGCTACACATGTTCCTTTCGCAAGAGGCAATCTATTCAACGGATATCCAACAATGTCGAGTTGTCTTCATAGGAAGAGAAGAAGAGGAAGACACGCTACCTGTCTGAAACGATGTTTAAGGAAGACTTCGAAGAAGAAGCCTAGGGATGGCAGAATCTCTGCTCCTCCTCTCCTCCTATTCATAGTAACGGTAGCGGATTGTCAAAGTCAGCCTGACAGGAACAAAACACAGCAACACAGACCAACTAACTTACACACTACAACATGCAATGTATACATGACATCTACACGGAGGCATTATTCCCCCTCCCAAATCCATGCTAAACAATGAGACTTATATGAAAAGTTTACAAGATACACTCATGAACTATCTCATTGTATATGACTTCAGTGCTACTAAGCACGTTCTAATGCACATATAACAAAAGGGAGGTTGATTTTTTAGAGAGTGCCCGGTCCCAAATTCATCCTATTTACTGCAGCACTTTGGACAGACACTATAGGTTCCATTTGCGACACGGTGATGTTTGGGATAGCCTGACCGACCTCATGTTGACGTGTAGTAGTCTCCCACCAAAGTTGTTCAGACAGCCACCTCCACTGATTCCGTGTCAGAATGTTCCCCATCTGTCTCAGCTGGGCCCATGCGTAGTGAGTAAACCTACGCTTACTCCTACAGACAGAGGGAGGGAGGGGCGGTGGTGAGAGTTGTCTTTGGTTATGCGTGGTGGAGTATTCGTCCCTCTCACTCATCACCTCTCTCATCTCTCTATTTCGCTCTCTCTCATCCTCCCGCTCAGACCTTTAGTGCAGGGTGACTCCGAGCTGATTCCTCCTGACAGAAGAAGGTTAGGGTGGACCTTGGAGTGAAGCCAGTACTCATGGATGTTACAGCCCGTCACAAAGTCACGCACTGACGACAACAACCTGGGAGACACGCAGACACAGAAACAAGAGGTCCAACCCACAGAGACATAACCCTTATCAACAAAAGAAAATCAACCACACACACAGTAAATTACAATACAGATAAATAAACTAAAACAATAAAACCACGATCAAAAACACAACAACACGTTTGGAAGTTCCAGTAACCGCTAGTCCCACCATAGATCATCGTAACCTACTCACCTACGAAACCAGAAAAGACTCCCAGGATTCATGAGCTCGTTTTAGGAGTCCTCACTCCGGCTGGTGCCTGAATCAATACCCGGGATGACACTTTCACTGTACACCTGCAAAACACACCAGGTATCCACATGCAGAACTCGGTCACTCTCACTGTATGCCTTCAGAGAACACTAGACGCGACGAGATCATCACACCAACAGACAGAACTACAACATTCACTTAAGACTCAGAACATTCTACTCATGGCATCATAGGCTCAAACTAGAAACTAGAACTAACACCCACATATAGAAGTGCTCCTCGTCGACTCTAAATAGACTGATCATTGCATATCAGGACCCTCGAAACAATAAATAATCAACAGTTTTTGTCAGGCCCAAAATGTCAAAAATCTACCTGGGGTGGGTGACAAAGATGTAGCCTACATCGCCCGCTCTCTGACAGTTTCCACACTCATCTCCATCGACTCCTGATAATCATCAGAGCCCACCACAGCAGTCCATACACATCATCACCCTGCTCCAGTCTCACTGACCACGACTAGGAACAGAACAGGCGCAGTCCACAGAAAACACAGTAGGGCAAAAGATATCAGTGACCAAAGCACTGCGCGACCGAACGAACGAGATGTAGGTTACAAAGCCGCTCAAAGGCTGTTCCTCATACGGTTTTTGTCACATTTGACTGATGACTAATTTCAACTAAACTGAGTTGAATCCTTTACCAATGTCTAAAAGTGTGGCTGACGCTGCTTTGTGTGCTCCTACCTCATTCAGCACTTTTCCCGCATGTCTAATTCTCTTTTTGAATAATTCCGTAAACACCTGTTGAGGACAGCTAGACCTTCCTTCCCCCCAGCCATTATATCTGCCAGATCTCTAGACCAAATCATTAAAGGAACCTCATACACAAACCCTTAGCTTCATGGGCTCTTCGGATGTCCTGTTGTCAGCATGTCACTACCTGTGCCTGCAGCCCATCCACGTGACAGCAAACCACTGATATACTGCCAGAGCCAGCACTCACTACAGATGGACACCATCAATGGTTTCACCCCCCCCTCTATCTTGCTAAAAGAGTTGATACAAATGGTCTTCTTTCTATTTTCAGGAAATGATAGTTAACCTAAGCTGAAAAAACATACAAAACTACTCCAAATGTGTCACTTAACATTCATGGCTACATTTAGCATACAGTAACACACTGAGCAAAAATATAAACGCAACATGCAACAATTTTTAAGATTACTGAGTCACAGTGATATAAGAATCTCAACTGAAATAAATCACTTACCCCAATCTTGATCACCTGAGGAAGCTGGATTGTCCTGAGAATGTTTTCCCACTCCTTTCAATGGCATGCCGCAAGTTACAACGATGCGTCGAACACAGAGCATCCCAAACAGCTCAATGAACATTCTGGTGAGTCATGCAGGCCATGGAAGAACTGGGACATTTACAACTTCCAGGAGTTGGCACAGATCCATGCACATGGGCATGCATAGCATGCTGGAAAATTAGTATGGCTGCTGATGAATGCACAAACAATGGCCTAGATCTTGTCACGTTATCTCTGTGCATTCAAATTGCCACATAAAAGCAATTGTGTGTTGTCCTCTATCCATTACCATAACCCCACAGCAACATGGGGCACTGGTTCACAACGTTACATCAGCACACCGCCTGCCCACACGGGCACCATCTGCCTGTACAGTTAAACGGGAATTCATCCTACGAAAACAGACTTCTCCAGCCATGCCAGTGCCATTGAAGTGAGCATTTGGCCACTGAAGTCACGGTACAACGCCAAACTGCAGTCAGAGTCAAGACCCTGGTGTAAGACGAACAGCACGCAGATACTCCCTAGAAGTTTCTACAGTTTGTGCAGGAAAATTCTATCTGTTGATGCAACCCCACGATTCATCAGCTCTCCGGGCTGGCTCAGATGATCCGCAGGTGAAGAACCAATTGGAGGTCTGGCTGCGGGTACACGATCTGCGGTGAACGTGACTACGCCAAATCTCTAAAAGACATGGAGGCGGCTGATGTTGAAATTAACACAATCCTGGCAACAGCTCTGGGGACATTCCCAGCAGTCAGCATCCAATTGCACGTCCCTCAAAACTAAGACTCGTGCATTGTGTTGTGTGACAAGCTGCCACATTTAAGAGTGGCCTTATTATTTTCCCTAGCCACAAGATGCACACTGTTAATGAGCTGTGTGTTAATCAGCTTCTAATGACCACACCTGTTAGTTATGAGATTATCTCGCAAAAGAAAAATTCCACTAACAGATGTAAACAAAAGTGTGCACAAATTGTACATATGAACATTTCTGGGATCTGTATTTCACTCATAAAACATGGGACCACACTTTAACATGTTGGTATATTTTGTTTACATTACATATATAAAACGTAATGTAGATGATTTATTAGACAGACCTGTCTGGTCCTATAAGCCAGGATAGGGCTTTTTGACAGGACAGGAGGACTTTAGATCCATTCGAATGTAAAATCGATAAGCAATCTAACCTTTGATGAGAAAACATCCTTATCAGAGAACAACCTGTATGACAGTCTCAAAACGAGCCTTGATTACATAGTTTATGGTTAAAAAGAAAATGGGATAAAATAAAAAGTAAAAAAAAAAAGATTTGTTTTAAAACAATAAAGCAACACTCCACTTACCATCAAGCAGTGTAACAAGCTAGACAAAAAAAATGAATGATCCTGAGCCATTATGTCATTACAGTGAATGGAAAAACACAGAAAAAATCAGTGTGAACAACAAGCTCTCAATGCCTCAATGTCTTCGGAAATGTTAAGTGGCCTAGAAGCACAGGAATGTGTCCGGGCAAAATCACAGTTGTAAAAAATAAAACTCTGCAGGCACACCTCCACCCTCAATGACCTCAACTATCTGACTGTACTCACAAATTCTTATGTGGAAACAAGTGGCTCCTGATGATGTCATCCTGTTCTTTGGTGGGTTGTACTCTCTC
>NC_036845.1:28749682-28991460 GCF_002910315.2 Salvelinus sp. IW2-2015
CTCTCTCTCTCTCTCTCTCTCTCTGTGTCTCTCTGTGTCTGTCTCTCTCTCTGTGTGTCTGTCTCTCTGTGTCTGTGTCTGTCTCTCTGTGTCTGTCTCTCTGTCTGTCTGTCTCTCTGTCTGTCTGTCTCTCTCTCGCTCTCTCACACTGTTACCTTGCCGTTGCTCTCCATGGCTGATGCGGTGTGGACTGTGTCGCCATGAAGACCGTAGCGTGGCATCTTATGGCCCACCACCCCGGCCACCACCATGCCAGAGTGGATCCCTGCAACGCATACCTTCTGTTACTGACCCAACTAAACACGCATCCGCTTCACCAACATGCGTATACGCACAGCACACAGCCACTGAGATTCGGGATGAGAGTGGTTCCTCATTGCGTCTCCACTCACCCACTCTGATCTGTATGTTGTTGCCATTGGAGGGGTCTTTGAGGTGGTCTATGGAGCGCACCATGTCCAGGGCCATGTCGCAGATGTTGTGGGCGTGGTATTTAGTCTTCTCTGGAGCCCCTGCCACCACCATGTATGCATCACCTATGGTCTCAACCTAGGAGGAGAGAATAGGGTTAACATATTACACACACACGCCAAGCGATCAGTTGTCTCTCTCACACACACACACACACACACACACACACACACACACACACACACCTTGAAGACACGGTGCTTCTCGCTGAGTGTGTCGAAGAGTGTGTACATGGTGTTGAGCATGGAGACCACCTGCATGGGCGTGATGTGGCTGCAGATACGGGTGAAGCCCACCACATCACTGAACAGGATGGTCACGTCTGGAAACACCTGCAGGTGAGACAAGGGGACAGGTTGACAGGGAGACAGGTGGGACAGGTTGGACAGGTGGGCCAGTGAGACAGGTAGACAGGTGGGACACACACACCACCCCACCCTTGGCCATGCTTAACAGTCAATCCTGACCTCACAGGTGTTGACGGCAGGCTCTCCTTTGCGTAGTCTCTTGGCCACGGGTTTAGGGATCATCCTGTAGAGCAGGTCATCTGTCTTCTTCATCTCRTAGTCTAGCATCTTCATACTCTCCTCCAGTTTACTGGACTTCTTCTGTTCCTGCACTCACCACGGGGCGGCGAAAGAGAGGCGTCACAGCACTGAGTCAATCTGACCATAGACATATGCCGTATCCCAAATAGCACCCTTTTCCCTTTATAGTGCACTCTGGTTAAAGGTAGTACACAATATAGGTAATATGATATTATTAGGGATGCTTCAGTACAAATCAGTAACTACAGTACAAACAGTATGATATGATACATACCTGTATGAGAGCTCTCTTGAGTTCCTCTGACTGCTGGGTTCCTGCCAGTACCAGGTCTCTACTGGAGTCATGCATACTCAGGTCGTTGATATAGAGACCGGTTTTAAACATGGCACTCAGACTCTCCATCCTGTAGAAACACACACAAGCACACACATAATGCTATTCAACAGAACAGGACAAACCCGCCAATGTGTGTGTGTGTGTGTGTGTGTGTGTGTGTGTCTGGTAGGTTAGCTGTACAAGACTGTGTGTGTGGTGTGGTGTGTGTGTGTGTGTGTTGTGTGTGTGTGTGTGTGTGTGTGTGTGTGTGTGTGTGTGTGTGTTGGTGTGGTGTTGTGTGTGTCTTACACAGGGGTTCCCAGAAAGATGATGGACTCCCACTCAGGCATGTATTCATCTGTCCCTTCAGTTTCAGACAGCGACTGCCATCACCCCAGCTCTCCATAGCATTAGCACTGTTGCCATCTGAGAGGGGAGAAGAACAGCGTCAAAATCCACACACACACGCACGCACACAATCATGCGCACACACACACACATGCCACACACGCACACACACACACACACACACACACACACACACACACACACACACACACACACACACACACACACACACACACACACACACACACACACACACACACACACACACACACACACACACACACACACACACACACACATATGGTCATCAGTGTTGCATTGTGAGCGTCTAAAGCAGTGTTTCTCAATACTGGTGCCGGGGACCCAAAGGGGGGCACATTTTTGTTTTTGCCCTAGCCCTAACACAGTCGATTCAACTAATCAACTCATCGTCAGGCATTTGATTTGAATCATGTGTGTAGTGCTAGGGCAAAAACAAAAATGTGCACCCCTTTGGATCCCYGGGACCAGGATTGAGAAACACCGTTCTAAAGGATCGTGACCTTTGTAGTCATCGCCGATGATGGACTGGAAGGCCATGAGCTCCACGTCTACATCAGCTGTACGGTTAGCATTCTCATAGTCCGAGTCTGAGGGAGAGAGAACATACAGAACTGTCTAACCTTCAAAAACCCTACGAGATGGAAGGGGATAGAAGGTACTATCAGAGGAAAAAAGAACATTTTTTCGCACACACACACTTATGTGTTGCCCCCTTTAAATGGGTTCCTCTCTCACTTTGGACTCTGTTATGGAGGTTCCTCTCTCTCTTCACTGGCTCCTTGGACATTATCTCAAACAGGTTGTTGGGGTGGGAGATGATCTGTGTGGATTTAAACCAGATAATGCGTTCAATGTCAGTACATGACATTGAGAAGAAGAAAGAGAATAGTAAATGCGTGTGATGTCTTAAGGGGTAGGAACTAGAGTTGTTTGGGAACAGAAGAGGTCTCACCATGTTCCAGGTAAACTCCACCAGGGGGCGCGCCAGCAGGAAGGCATCATTGATCTTTTTCCCATCCAGGTCAGGGAAGACTGTGGCCAGGCCAGAGCCCACGTTGTGCACCACCATGTCCTACATAGAGCCCACAGAGAAGATTCATGAAATATGGTGTGTCTAAGCATGGATAGCTACGTTTTGAGTGTGGATTTAGCATGGTAGAGCTACACATGTTCCTTTCGCAAAGAGGCAATGCTGATGTCAACGAATATCCAGACAATTTCAGAGTGGTCTTCATGGGAGGAGGAGGAGAAGMGGAGAGACTGACGGCTTACCTGTCTGAAAACGATGTTGAAGGGGAAGACTTCGAAGAAGAAGTCGCTGGTGATGGGCAGAATCTCCTGCTCCTCCTCGTCCTCCTTCATGATGTAACGGTAGGCGGAGTTGTCAAAGTTCAGCCTGCAGGAAACAGAAAACACAGGCAACACAGACAACTAACTTACACCACTTACACATGCAATGTATACATGACATCTACACGGTGGATGGGATTATCCCCCCTTCCCAAATCATGTAAACAATGAGACTTTATGAAAAGCTGTASATAGATACACTCCATGACTATCCATTGTATCATGACTTCAGTGCTACTAAGCAGACGTTTCTAATGCACATGATACAAATGGAGGTTGATTTGTTTAGAGAGTGCCCGGGTCCCAAATGTCATCCTATTTTACTGCAGCACTTTTGACCAGAGCACTATAGGGTGCCATTTGGGACACGGTGAGTGTTTGTGTAGCCTGACTCTGACCTCATGGTGACGTGTGAGTAGTCTCCCACCAGTTGTTCAGASAGCACCTCCACGTGGATATCCGTGTCATAGAACTGTTTCCCCATCTGTCTCAGTTGGCCCATGGCGTAGTGGAGGTAACCCTTACGCTTACTCCTACAGGACAGAGGGGAGGGGAGGGGCGGGGTGAGAGTGTCTTTGGTGTATGGGTGGTGGAGTTATTCGTCTCTCTCTCACTCACTCACTCTCTCTCTCTATTTCTCTCTCTCTCATCCTCGCCGCTCAGACCTGTAGTGGAGGGTGACTCCGGTAGCTGATTCCTCCTGACAGAAGAAGGTAGGGGGCTGGACCTTGGGGTAGCTGAAGCGCAGGTACTCATGGAGGTTATCCAGCCCGTTCACAAAGTCACGCACGTGACGACCCAACACCTGGGACACGCAGACACAGAAACAAGAGGTCAACACAGAGACATAAAACCCTTATCAACAAAAGAAAAATGCAACCACACAACACAGGTAAATACAATACAGATAAATAATGCTGAAAAGCAATAATCAAACCATCGATCAAAAACACAACAACACGTTTTTGACAGTTCCAGGGTAAGCGCTAGTCCCACCTTGAGGATCCTGTCGTAACCGTACTTCCCTACGAAGCCCAGGAAATAGACTCCCCAGGAGTTCATGAGCTCGTTGTAGGGGGTTCCTGTCACTCCGCTGGCTGCCTTAGCAATACGCGGGATGACACTTTCACTGTACACCTGCAAACACACGCAGGTATCCACAGGCAGAACCTCGGTCACTCTCACTGTATGCCTTCAGAGAGACACAGAYGCTGACGGAGATCATCAACACCAACAGACAGAACTACAGACACGTTCACTTTAGACCTGCAGAGAGACATTTCTACTCATGGCAATCTATAGAGCTCAAACTAGAAACTAGAACTAGAACCACATATAGAGTGCTCCTGGACTTCTAAATAGTGTATCAATTGGCATATCAGGACCCCTCGAAACATAAATACATAACRGTTTTATTTTGTGAGCAAAATGTCMAAAATCTACCTGGTGGGTGACAAAGGAGTGTAGCCTGACATCGGCCCTCTCTCTGACCAGTTTCCACACATCATCTCCATACGACTCCTTGATGAAGTCATGCAGAGACTCACACAGCAGTCCATACATCATTCACCCTGCTTCAGTCTGCACTGGGACCACGGCCTAGGAACAGAACAGGCTCAGTCCACAGAAACACAGTAGGGAAAAAGAGATTCAGTGATCCAAGCACCTGCGACACGAGCGAACGAGATGTAGGTTAGCCAAAGCCGAGCTCAAAGSCTGTGTTCCTCATACGGTTTGGTCCATTTGACTGATGACTAATTCAAACKAAACTKAGTTGAATCCTTGTKACCAAGGTCTAAAAGTGTGTGTGTGACGCTGCTTTGTGTGGCTTCCTACCTCATTTGCCAGCACTTTCCTACGGCACTGTCTAATTCTCTTTTGAATTATCCTGTAAGACTACCTTGTGTTGAGGACAGCTAGATTCCTTCCTTCCCTCCTTCCAGCCACTGTTATATCTGCAGATCCTCTAGACAATCAGTTTTAAAGGAACCTTCATTACACAAACCCTTAGCTTCAATGGGCTCGTATTGTCCTGTTGTCAGCAGTCACTACCTGGTGGTCCTGCAGCCCACTCCACATGACAGCAACACACTGTATAGGGGGCCAGAGGGGCCAGCACTCACTAGCAGATGACACCAGTCAAGTGGGTTTCACCCTCCCCCTCTATGTTCTGTGCTAAAGAGTTTGATACCAAATGGTGTCTTGCTGTTCTATTTTTCAGGAAAGATGATAGTTACCTGCTGAAAAACATACACTACTCCAAATGTGTCACTTTTTACATTCAGTGGTGCTACATTAGCAGGTACAGGGTAACTACACTGAGCAAAAATATAAACGCAACATGCAACAATTTTTAAGATTTTACTGAGTYACAGTTRATATAAGGAAATCAGTCAACTGAAATAAATTCATTAGGCCCCAATCTATGGATTTCACTGATGAAGCTGTTGATTGTGGCCTGTGGAATGTTGTCCCACTCCTTTTCAATGGCTGCGCGAAGTTAKCGAACATGCTGTCGAACACAGAGCATCCCAAACATGCTCAATGGGAGACATGTCTGGTGAGTATGCAGGCCATGGAAGAACTGGGACATTTACARCTTCCAGGAGTTGTGCACAGATCCTTGCGACATGGGGCCATGCATTATCATGCTGAGAAATTAGGTGATGGCGGCTGATGAATGGCACAACAATGGGCCTCAGGATCTTGTCACGGTATCTCTGTGCATTCAAATTGCCATCGATAAAATGCAATTGTGTTTGTTGTCCGTCTTATGCCATACCATAACCCCACAGGCAACATGGGGCACTGTGTTCACAACGTTGACATCAGCACACCGCCTGCCCACACGGCACCATCTGCCTGGTACAGTTGAAACCGGAATTCATCCGTTACGACCAGACTTCTCCAGCATGCCAGTGGCCATTGAAGGTGAGCATTTGCCCACTGAAGTCGGTACAACGCCAAACTGCAGTCAGGTCAAGACCCTGGTGAAGACGACGAGCACGCAGATGAGCTTCCCTTAGAAGGTTTCTGACAGTTTGTGCAGAAATTCTTCTGTTGTGCAACCCACAGATTCATCAGCTCTCCGGGTGGCTGGTCTCAGATGATCCCGCAGGTGAAGAACCCGAATGTGGAGGTCCTGGGCTTGCGTGGGTACACGGGATCTGCGGTTGTGAGACCGGTTGGACGTACTGCCAAATTCTCTAAAAKGACATTGGAGGCGGCTTATGGTTGAGAAATTAACATTCAATTCTCTGGCAACAGCTCTGGTGGACATTCCAGCAGTCAGCATGCCAATTGCACGCTCCCTCAAAACATAAGACATCTGTGGCATTGTGTTGTGTGACAAAGCTGCACATTTTAGAGTGGCCTTTTATTTTCCCYAGCACAAGGTGCACCTGTGTAATGAGCATGCTGTTTAATCAGCTTCTTGATATGCCACACCTGTCAGGTGGATGGATTATCTTCGCAAAGGAAAAATGGTCACTAACAGGATATAAACAAATGTGTGCACAAAATTTGAGAGAAATAAGCTTTTTGTACATATGGAACATTTCTGGGATCTTTTATTTCAGCTCATGAAACATGGGACCAACACTTTACATGTTGTGTTTATATTTTTGTTTTACATTGTTACATAGTTATATAAACGTGAGCTTTTGTATGATTTATTAGGACAGACTGTCTGGTCTCTATAAGCCAGGATGACTGGGCTGTTTTCTGACAGGACAGAGAGGGGACTTTAGAGCCATTCGAATGATGAGAAAATCGATAAGCAATCTCAACTGTGATGAGAAAACATCCTTATCAGAGAACAACTCTGGTATTGATCAGTCTCAAAACAGCCTTTGGATTACATAGTTTATGGCTTTAAAAAAGAAAATGGGATAAAATAAAGAGTAAAAAAAAAAGATTTTGTTTTATAAAACAATAAGCAAGCACTTCACGGTTACCTCAAGCAGTGGTAATCAGCTAGACAAGAAAAAATGAAATGAATGCCTGAGCAATTATTGCTCATTASAGTGAATGGAAAAACACTAGAAAGTAAATCAGTGTGAAGCACAAGCTCTTCAATGCCTCAATGGTCTTCTGTAAATGTAAAGTGGGGCCCTAGAAGCACAGTGAATGTGTCCGGGCAAATCTCACAGGTGTAAAAATAAAACTCTGCCAGGCACTAACCTCCACCCTAATGACCTCAACTATTTGACTGGCACGTCACGAATTCTGTGAAACACAGGTGGGCATCCTGATGATGTCATCCTGTGTGTGTGTGTGTGTGTGTGTGTGTGTGTGTGTGTGTGTGTGTGTGTGTGTGTGTGTGTGTGTGTTGGTGCGTGCGTGCGTGCGTGCGTGCGTGTGCGCGCGCGTGCGTGCGCGGGTGCGTGCGCGCGTGCGTGTGTGTCTATCCGTTCATTATGCCAAGGAGCAGCTAGATGCTTGGCCTCCGCGTCTGAGGGCTCAGTGTCACTGTCTGGATGGAGTCAACAGCTGTTCCGTCAGAACACACACACACACAGAGGGGACCAGATTTGTATTATCAGGGACACAGGAGGGCAGGATTGTAAATCCTTACACCCTTACACCCCCCTCCCAACCAGCCCTCTCAACTTACCCCCTTGCCCCCTCATCTCCTGGCTCTCTCACTCCTCGCCTCTGTTAAAATAACCCTGTGAGGTTAGCACCCGGAGCATCCAGGGATCACTGGTATACAAACTGTTCCCTCACAGATGAGAAGCATCAGAGTGGGATAGGGAGGCATCCCAGATTCAGAGACGATAAATCACACAGCGATATACTCACCTCATATCACCTCATTTCACCTCACCTCTACTGCTGAACCYGTGAGAAGAGAGACAGGTAAGATGGAATCATAGGCAGGATCTGGGGTTGATCTGGGAAACCTGCGAGATTTTACTCCAACCTGGCTATTGTTCAGCAAAGTGCAGTGTGAATATGTCAACAGATGTGTGTGACAATGTAATCTACATGTCTTACAGGAGGAAACACAGATGTAACTTTCTGTTTATACACGCTATTGGTTATCCATCTGCCAGCCACGCTGATGGGCAGTGGTGGAAAAAGTACCCAACTGTCATACTTGAGTAAAAGTAAAGATACCTTAATAGAACATGGCTCAAGTAAAAGTCACCCAGTAAAATACTACTGAAGTAAAAGTAAAAAAATCAGACGACACCATTTTCTAGTTAAAAAAAAAAAAATTACGGATAGCCAGGGGCACACTCCAACATATAATTTACAAACCAAGCATTTGTGTTTAGTGAGTATGCCAGATCAGAGGCAGTAGGGATGACAAGGGATGTTCTCTTGGTAAGTGTGTGAATTGGACCATTTTCCAATCCTGCCAAGCATTCAAAATGTAACTAGTACCTTTGGGAGTCAGGGAAAATCTATGGAATAAAAAGTACATTCTGTTCTTTAGGAATGTAGTGAAGCAAAAGTAAAAGTTTTCCAAAATATAAATTGTAAAGTACAGATATCCCAAAAAAACAACTTATGTAGTACTTTAAAGTATTTTTACTTAAGTACTTTACACCACCGCTGATGGGGAGCAGTCATGCAGCTACAGCGTATGTTTGGAGTACTCATCTTATTGTGGTGTTCATGGTAGTTAATGATAGCTTCCAGAAAAAAGCTCACCTCCTAGGGACTTCCTATATTAAATCTAGAGAATATATTACACTCAAACAACATATTCATGTTATATTCATGTTTCAATACACAAAAGATGATTTGTGTAGAACTGTTAAAATGATACTATGATTAATTCATATCTATGTGCATATTTTTTGGGGGGGGGGGAGGGTCTTTGAGTGACACAACTACTGTGATCTTGTAAAAGATCTAAAAGATGTATTTGAGCGTGTATTCCCAAACCAGAGCCTAACGTGAACTCTGTTCATCCGTTCACCTCATCCGTCCCCCACCAGAGGAAGATGATGCAATCAGTGTATGATGACCTGTCCAAGCAGAGGATACAGCAAGCCAAGGCTCTGTGTACAGAGGCCAGGGGAGGTAAGACTATAGAGATAYATTCAATTACTATTCCCATTCAATTCTATGGTTACATTCAACTGAATATACTTTATTGATCACCCGAAGGGGAAATCAGCTCTGAGAACAKCAGAGTTCAAATGTCTGTCAGCCTAGAGAAGGAATTGAATAAACTTGACTAAACTCCAAAGCGGGGACATTAGGTTTGACTTAGACAGCAGTAGCAAACAGTTCATACACACAGGCATAGGCTACAGAGTATAGTTATTAATCACGTATAGTTATTAATCACACGCCGCAACACATTAGTACTCACAAACGTATACAGTATGTTAACGGATTAAAGTTTAAAGGTAGTGCACAATATAGGTAATAGGTTGCCATTTGGGACGTATCAGTGCAAATCAGTAACTACAGTACAAACAGTATGATATGATACATACTTGCATGAGAGATCTCTTGAGTTCCTCTGACTGCTGGGTTCCTGCCAGTACCAGGTCTCTACTGGAGTCATGCATACTCGTTGATATAGAGACCGGTTTTAAACATGGCCCTCAGACTCTCCATCGTGTAGATGGGGGGGGGGGGCCCTAAACCCTAAACCCAAGAGACTCTACAGAAGAACTCTGGAGTTAGAACTCTCAGTGGGCCGAACAATACTCAGGTGACATTCCGTGTGGTTTTGTTTGTCTGTTTTCCGATGGTCTCAGCCAGCAGCAGGTGCTGSCATCAGGCCCATCTGACTCAGCAAAATGTGATACCCCGGCTGGTGGGTTTTAAACAGGCACTTCAAAAGGCAAGTCCTGTCGACAATGCAGCTGGCATAAGGCAGGAATTCACATAAACTTTACTGAGAGTGGGTGAGAGAGAGGGAAAGAGAGAGAGAGCGAGAGAAAGAGAGAAAGACAGAGTTCCTATAAGAGATACTTCTTCCAAACATCCTATTTATATACCAAGTTACCCATGCAACACTGCACCACAACAAACATTACACACCCTCAGCCTGCATCTCTCAGGGCTATTCCAAAGTTATAGTGTAATGCTACAATCTGGTGGCAATGCATGGGGCCAAATAGTAAACTCAACACTAGGCTTTGTAGATTAGTGATGGTATGATATTTGAGGATATGGGTTATGGGTCGGGYCAGTTGATCTTCAATAAATAGTTTGGAGCTGAGAGGAGCCAGAGACCTTAATCTCCTAGTACTGAAAAAGAACACTTCAGGGAGCATGAGTCATGAGGAAACCCCTGTTGCTGGGGGAAGCCAGGTACTCTCTTTGTGATTCATCATTCACAGGGTTTCTCTGACTGACACAGGCCAGCAGATAGAGATGCTACTGTGCACGTCAAAGAAAGATATAGTAAATCAGGTTCTATCCTCAGATCTGAGTCCCTGTAACTCTCTTATTCTCTGTAAGTATATGTCTGTTTGTGTCTCCAGTTCATGCCTTTCCCTGCTTACTTGTGTCACTTATTAAAATGGTTTAATTACTTTGACTTAGTGATAAATGGAGTGACTTACCCCCATACAATGGAAAGCCCTTTGAGACCTAGTGAAAGACAAATATAATASTTTATCTTTATTCTGTGCTTTTGTTTGTGTGTGTGCCAGGAGGTATGAACCTGGGGAAGAAGATCAGTGTTCCCAAGGATGTGATGATGGAGGAATTGAACCTTCCGTCCAACCGCGGCTCTCGCATGTTCCAGGAGAGACTGAGACGGGTGGAGAGATTCACACTGGAGAACCAAGTCCATGACCATTACAGCAATGTAAGAACACGCACACACACACGGACATTCTCATACATACACATTGTCACATTTCAAACACACACACCCTGCCTCTCTCCGCTAGAGATGCCATGACATTTCAATGTAGAACAGAATGCTCAATGTTCAAAGACATTTTATTTCTATGGAAACAGAACAAGGCAATGCTGTACATATACAGACATATCCACTGAGCTATCCACACTGTTAGACCCACAGACTTGTCATCCTGATGTGCAGTATTGTGCAAGCAGCTTGTTAGCCTGGTGGATTTATGGCAGAGCTGTTTGATGAGGCAGTGAAACCTTGGCCGTCCCCTCTCACTTTCTGCTTTGCTGTACTCTGTTCCCTCGGAGCACGAGAACTGGGCCAAGGTTATTGGTAGAAATAAGAGGGCCACACTTTAGAMAAAAGGGTTCCAAATGGGTTCTTCRGCTGTCCCAATAAGAGAACCCTTTTTGGTTCCAGGTATAACTTTTTGGGGTTCCATGTATAACCCTCTGTGGAAAGGGTTCTACATGGAACGCAAAGAGGTAGAACTCTTTTGTGTTTCATGTATAACCCTCTGTGGAAGGTGTTCTACCTGGAACCCAAAAGGGTTCTTCAAAGGGTTCTTCTATGGGGACAGCCAAATAAGCCTTTTAGGTTCTATATAGCACCTGTCAGGTGGCAACATAGAAATTCTAGGTGAAATCTACTGCAATGAGTGGATATCATTGGCTGTATGATGGAGAGATTGAGGCAGTGGACCTGTCCCCAAAATTGGTTGTTATTCCATGGGTGGTTATTTTCCCATGATAATGCACACAACTGAGTTTGAATGGAGCTAATCCAGAATGTTATTGTGTCCCTGCCCAGGGCCTTCCAGAGCCCATGCCCCCCCAGAGGGGAAAAGAGAACCAGGCATATCTGATGCCTGGCAACCACAGCCTGATCACCACAGCCATGAAGGGCAGCCCCAACGTCATTGGCCCAGGTAGCTGGTAACACGAGAGGGATTAGAACCACATGGCTTAAAGGGATAGGTCACCCCTACATTCAGAGGTTGGAATATTGGCTCAGCTTTACTTCAGATTACTTTTGAGCTATGGAAATGACACACTTTGATTTTGGGATGAACTATCCATTTGAGTGTGCRGTTATGACAAAGGGGGTTTTACCACCCATTTTGGACACGTTACATTTTGGAAGGACAAGGTGAAACAAAACACTATTGACTGACAGTTTGTTTTAAGGCTGTGTGTGTTTAAGGCTAGTGTGTTGAGTGTATCAGTGTATCTGTGTCCTGACCTAACAGTAGGTTAGTTTTTGAGTCTGAGTGACAGCCAGCTAAGCCTTGTTTATTGTGCTGGATTTACACCAAGTTTAACACTTTCTATTGTAGCCAGGACCAATATCAGATCAAACAACCTGCTTTAAATGTGTAAACCCTAAGAGCTTTCAGGGACTGAGTCTGGGACTTAACTGACCTTTGACCTCAGGCTACGTGGGCCCGCTGAAGGAGATCCCTCGTGAGAAGTTTAACCTGACAACCAGGTCCTACTGTTCCCCCTGGAGGGAAGCCCTGGGTGACAGTGACGACCCCCTGTCCTCCCTCAGCGCCCAGTTCCCACAGAGGGCCACACTACAGCCCGCCAACTACAGGTGTTTCAACAGGTGAGTCTCACTACCTCACTAACCCACAGGGGATCACACTACAGCCTGGCAACTACAGGTGCTTCAACAGGTGAGGAACTGAGATCACATGGAACCCTGACAGGTGTAGCCAAGTCACAAACATAGAGGCCATCTAACTAGAGGACCTCTGAGGACTTCACACTTCACAGTACAAAGGCAGGACAATATTATGCATGTATTCTTTGGAAAGACAAATTCAAGACCCCACTCATCAAAGTAGYGAACATGGCTCGGGCTGAGGCTTAATGCACGTTTAGCACAGGTTTAGCGATCGCCCATCATCAAATAGAGCCGCAGATGACCGAAGCATGCTATCAAATTATTATCAGAATTATCTTCCCTCGGCACCAGTCCATGTTTCCACTGTTTGAAAAGCAATCCCRCCTCTGGCTCGCACCCCCTTGGACTGTGGCTGTCAGGCGGGCGGCTATTTTAACACGGGCTCTCGAAAAATGATCCTCCAGGGGGTCTGCATGCCTTTCAGCCCCTTAAAGACTGATGGCGCACGAAGGGGCTCATCTTACCCTGGCACACRCACGATTGCGTCACACCGATGAGGCAACTGCCAGAACAAAGGCTAAACTTGGTCTGAGAAACTCCTCTCACACAACTTTTAGTCCACTGTCAGTAATTTTGGTACCAATCAGTCAGTATCTGAAGCACACATGGACGCATCGGTTTACTACTTTAATTAACAAGGTATCCGGGGTTAATTAAGTCTAAGTTTAAAGTGAGGCATACAAACTGTGGGGGACAACTGGGAAGAAGSTCCATCTATAGTTGGATGATTCCTTAAGGTTTCTTCCTGAATTCCCAACAGATGTTGATTATTTCTGACCTAAAAGGTCAATAAACCAGGCCAGCCAGGGTCATTAGTGGAGCTCTGTGTGGATGACTGGGTATCACATAACATCTAAAAGCTTCTTCTTTCTGCCCACCTGCTGAGTGAGAAAGATCTGATACTCAGAGAACGTCTTTGGTGTTATGTAAGCTTAGATATTCTGAGTCATTCTCTTTCTCAAATATACACATTTAACATAAGCATCCCTCTCCCTCAGAGCGGCCATGCCATTCGGAGGCGCACAGCAGAAGAGTAAGAGGGTGATCCCAGTGATGGAGTTCGAGCTGTTGGACTCCCAGCGCCTCCCTGGTACGACCCTGGACCGCATGTATAAACGGCCCAACTTCAACAGAGCACCACGGGGATGGGGTCACGACTACTCCCCTGAATCCACCGACCTGTGAGAGGACCACCACTCACCTATTACCTTCAAACTTCCTGTGACTTTTGTGAAATCACAGGCTAAAAGACTTAAGCATCRATTTGCTCTTATTAGCCCTCCTTGTCCCTCTCGATTCAAAGATGACCCCCTCTAGAGTAGGTAGCCCCAAACTATTTTTACATTAAGATGCTTTCATCTATTTAATGGTTATATTAAGATAAGGCTCTGTGGTTAGGGGCAACTTCTACCTCGATCCCTCTGGTATTCAGTCAGTGCCATAAGGAAAAGACTTGTGAATGATAAGATTGTTTCCTGATGAGAGTTTTGTGGATAGGCCTGTGTGGAGGCCAACTTARGACTTCTGAATCAATCAACAGTTCATTATGAGAGTTGAGCCCAGGCAAAAGAGGGCCAGTTGAGGGGAGAAGTGATTTGTCACTCTTCTTCCGTCTCATTTTTAATCAAAACGCCCTCTCTTCCTTAGCCCAACTCCCCCATTTCCCTTACCACTTGCCTCCCTTCTCTACCACTCCCATCATAACCTTTCCTTTGGCTCCCTTCCCTCTCTCCTACCATCACACTTCCCACCCCCCGTCTGACTTCCCCTCTGTTCATAAAGGATTGATATCGATTGCTTTAAATGTRAATGATAGAGAACTTGTTTTAATGGCAGAAGTGGACAACAAAACATTACAATAATAAACTGAATMATTTTGTGGAAAATTAACATTGTATCAAAAATCAAAAAACAAATCCATAATATGAATGAAAATCAACAGGTCTAAAAATTGTCCTTTCAAGAGGCTGCTCTGCACGATGCTTGGTACATTTCAAAAATTCCTCCATTCTGATCTTGTAAGTCTCAATACACTGATCCATGACATTTTCTAATACCCTGGTGAACCTCAAAGTAAGATGACATTGCCACTGGATGCTGATCTAAGGTCAGTTTTGCATTTCTCCCCCTAATTATGATGGTGAGGATTGGGGGAGGATAAGCTGATCCTAGACCTGTGCCTAAGAGAACCTTCTGCCCAGGGAAATGATCTCAACTAGAGATGTTTGGCATAGCGAAGTATCGCCATGGCAACTAGTCGCCATGGCGGGCAGCGTGAGCACCCATGCGCTGGGGGTCCTGGGACGGGTAGTGGATGTGTCCTGGGGGTCTCATGCCCATGGGAGGAGGGGGACCCATCGAACCCATGTGGAACATAGGAGCGCCAAAACCTAAAGGTAAAAAAACACAACATAAATGAACGAGGCACACATTAGGTGTCACATTGTCTGAGCGCTAGCTCAGTGACATACTAAACTCAGCAAAAAAGAAAACGTCCTCTCACTGTCAACTGCGTTTATTTTCAGCAAATTTAACATGTGTAAATATTTGGATGTCTTCCCTGTAACGCATAGCGTTAAGATTGCCTGCAATGACAACAAGCTCAGTCCGATGATGCTGTGACACCGCCCCAGACATTGACGGACCCTCCACCTCGATCCAACTCCAGAGTACAGGCCTCGGTGTAACGCTCATTCCTTCGACGATAAACGCAAATCCGACCATCACCCCCGGTGAAACAAAACCGCGACTCGTCAAAGAGCACTTTTTGCTAGTCCTGTCTGGCCCAGCGATGGTGGGTTTGTGCCCATAGGTGACATTGTTGCCGGTGATGTCTGGTGAGGACCTGCCTTACAACAGGCCTACAAGCCCTCAGTCCAACCTCTCTCAGCCCATTGTGGACAGTCAGCACTGATGGAGGGATTATGCGTTCCTGGTGTAACTCAGGCAGTTGTTGCCATCCTGTACCTGTCCACCAGGTGTGATGTTCAGATGTACCGATACTGTGCAGGTGTTGTTACACGTGGTCTGCCACTGCGAAGACGATCAGCTGTCTGTCCTGTAGCACTGTCTTAGACGTCTTACAGTACAGACATTGCAATTTATTGCCCTGGCCACATCTGCAGTCCTCATGCCTCCTTGCAGCATGCCTAAGGCACGTTCATGGAGATGAGCAGGGACCCTGGGGCATCTTTCTTTTGGTGTTTTTCAGAGTCAGTAGAAAGGCCTCTTTAGTGTCCTAAGTTTTCATAACTGTGACCTTAATTGCCTACCGTCTGTAAGCTGTTAGTGTCTTAATGACAGTTCCACAGGTGCATGTTCATTGTTTATGGTTCATTGAACAAGCATGGGAAACAGTGTTTAAACCCTTTACAATGAAGATCTGTGAAGTTATTTGGATTTTTACAAATTATCTTTGAAAGACAGGGTCCTGAAAAGGGGACATTTATTTTTTTGCTGAGTTTATAAGTATGGCCAGCATTTTCCAGGGTGACAAAGGTGTGACTGGTACCTGGAGGTGGTGGGTTGATGCCGGGCGGCGGGGGCAGAGAGATGTTYATGACATTAGGAGATGTACCAGGGTCCAGATTGAAGTAGTTAATGGGAGCGTCTTCTTCCAGAGCAGGGGGTGGGGGGAGAGCTGTGGGAGAGAGAAGACAGTCAGAACAGGAACACAGATAGGCTCACACTCACACACAGTCTTTCAAAGCCTCCCAGACATCAGACACTTACCCCCAGGCAGTCCTGGCACAGGGTCTAATCTGGTTCCCATCTCACTGACCCCATCCTGGAAGGCCTCCTTCCCTCTGGCTGCCTGAGACCTGGAMAGTCATAACACATTAGGGTACACAGTGAGTAGGGTGCACGGTTGCATGGAGACCAAATATAAAGCCTCCCAAATATGTTTGCCYTGCCCTTTCTACAAGGTTGTTACCATCTGGCTAGAAAGGAAGGACTTACAATACATTCTCCTCCTTTCCTCATAACTGGTAAGCTTTGACCTCTTACCTGCCCCACTTGACGGTGAGCCTGCGTCCGTTGATGATGAGCTTGTTGAAGGACTTCTCTGCAGCAAGCTCAGCTGCCTGCCGTGTGGCAAACTGGATGAAGGCACACTGCTGCCTCTGGACAATGGTGGTGGTCCGGATCTCCCCAAACTGATAGAAGTGATTCCTGTAGAAACACAGACACACAACGATTGAGGGAACAATTTCCCAACTGCGTCACAGATCATTCAAACTGACTAAAATAATTTGCAATCCTGGTATGATATTTTGGAAAAGCAAAAAAAAGTTCAAATCAACTGACACGATAATCAGAACCCTACCTCAGCTCTGCATCTGAGATGGTATCTCCCATCCCCCCTACATAGAGTGTGGTGATGGTCTTGTCCTCAGGCGTGTCCAGTCTGGGCATGGTGGAGGCCCGTTTCAGCAGCTTGTCAGCCACAGGGTCATTGATACCATAGTAACGGTCTTTAATGTTCTGGTCTGCCAGGGGATCGTCTGGGTCTGTGGGCTTCTCGTGCCTGATGGTGCGGAGAGAGAGTGTGCATGAGAAGGAATAAAGTTCTCCCCAGACAATGTAGGTTGATTTCTTGCTCAACAGCACCACCAAGTGAAATGTCATTACAAATCACAGACAGGAGGGGCTGTATCTATATAGTCATTGGACTGTACACACACGACCCAACTGTAGCCCTTATAAAGAGATAGAGCTATCTTTTAGATTGCGCTCTCACCTATAAGGACACTCCTCTCCTCTCTTGCACTCTCCCTTCACCCAGAAGGAGCAGATGTGGGGTCTGTTCCTCTTGTAGTAGGGCGTAGTGCGGGCCAGCTTCAGCAGCATCTCACTGGAGCTGGGGGCCTTACCCAGCAGCCCCACTGGCCGTGTCCCATCAGAGTTTCCTATCTGAGGACAAAGGGAGTCAGGGAGATAACCCCCCCTAACAGGGATAAAACACTGGAAGTTGAATTTGTGAACACAGAAATACAAGGGATGCAGCCGTCTCTCCACACATACCTCTCTCTCAGCGTTCTGTGTGTAGTACTCCTTGTTCACGTCTGACTTCGGCACGTCATCCTTGATGTCCAGCCCGGTGTCTCTGACCTGGATTGGCAAACCTGTCGATCACAGACGTGTAAATGTCTTGGATTCGGTACTGAATGGGGACTTCAATAAGGGTTTTCAACCTGGGTACTTTTTATGGGTTCGGTTCTGTTTCGGCACGCTTTGGTTTTCCATTTMAAAATGTAACCGATGTAGGTTTGAACATTGTTACAGAACGTTGCTGTAGCTCAGGGTTTCCCAAATTCGGTCCTGCCGGKTGATGATTTAACAAAAGCGCATTCGTGAAAAAAGCACTATCATTGCACAAAAGTACCTAACCATAAACATCAATGCCTTTCTTAAAATCAATACAMAGAAGTATATACACTGCTCAAAAAAATAAAGGGAACACTTAAACAACACAATGTAACTCCAAKTCAATCACACTTCTGTGAAATCAAACTGACCACTTAGGAAGCAACACTGATTGACAATAAATTTCACATGCTGTTGTGCAAATGGAATAGACAAAAGGTGGAAATTATAGGCAATTAGCAAGACACCCCCAATAAAGGAGTGGTTCTGCAAATTGGTGACCACAGACCACTTCTCAGTTCCTATGCTTCCTGGCTGATGTTTTGGTCACTTTTGAATGCTGGCGGTGCTTTCACTCTAGTGTAGCATGAGACGGAGTCTACAACCCACACAAGTGGCTCAGGTAGTGCAGCTCATCCAGGATGGCACATCAATTAGAGCTGTGGCAAGAAGGTTTGCTGTGTCTGTCAGCGTAGTGTCCAGAGCATGGAGGCGCTACCAGGAGACAGGCCAGTACATCAGGAGACGTGGAGGAGGCCGTAGGAGGGCAACAACCCAGCAGCAGGACCGCTACCTCCGCCTTTGTGCAAGGAGGAGCAGGAGGAGCACTGCAAGAGCCCTGCAAAATGACCTCCAGCAGGCCACAAATGTGCATGTGTCTGCTCAAACGGTCAGAAACAGACTCCATGAGGGTGGTATGAGGGCCGACGTCCACAGGTGGGGTTGTGCTTACAGCCCAACACCGTGCAGGACGTTGGCATTTGCAGAGAACACCAAGATAGGCAAATTCGCCACTGGCGCCCTGTGCTCTTCACAGATGAAAGCAGGTTCACACTGAGCACGTGACAGAGTCTGGAGACGCCGTGGAGAACGTTCTGCTGCCTGCAACATCCTCCAGCATGACCGGTTTGGCGGTGGTCAGTCATGGTGTGGGGTGCCATTTCTTTGGGGGGCCACACAGCCCTCCATGGCTCGCCAGAGGTAGCCTGACTGCCATTAGGTACCGAGATGAGATCCTCAGACCCCTTGTGAAACCATATGCTGGTGCGGTTGGCCCTGGTCCTCCTAATGCAAGACAATGCTAGACCTCATGGCTGGAGTGTGTGTCAGCAGTTCCTGCAAGAGGAAGGCATTGATGCTATGGACTGGCCCGCCCGTTCCCCAGACCTGAATCCAATTGAGCACATCTGGGACATCATGTCTCGCTCCATCCACCAACGCCACGTTGCACCACAGACTGTCCAGAGTTGGCTCATCAGGAGCATGCCCAGGCGTTGTAGGGAGGTCATACAGGCAAGTGGAGGCCACACCATATGACCTCATTTTGACTTGTTTTAAGGACATTACATCAAAGTTGGATCAGCCTGTAGTGTGGTTTTCCAATTTAATTTTGAGTGTGACTCCAAATCCAGACCTCCATGGGTTGATAAATTTGATTTCCATTGATAATTTGTGTGATTTTGTTGTCAGCACATTCAACTATGTAAAGAAAAAAGTATTTAATAAGAATATTTCATTCATTCAGATCTAGGATCCCTTTATTTTTTTGAGCAGTGTATATATATATATATATAATTTTTTTTTTTAATCTGCATATTTAGTTACAAGAAATTCATGTTAGCAGGCAATGTTAACTAGGGAAACTGTGTCACTTCTCTTGCATTCAGTGCAAGCAGAGTCCAGGTATATGCAACAGTTAGGGCCGCCTGGCTCGTTGCTAACTGAACTAATTTGCCAGAATTTTACATAATTATGACATAACATTGAAGGTTGTGCAATGTAACAGAAATATTTAGACTTAGGGTTACCACCCGTTCGATAAAATACAGAAGGGTTCCATTTTTCACTGAAAGAGTAAATGTTTAGTTTTCGAAATGATAGTTTCCAGATTTGACCATATTAATGACTAAAGGCTCGTATTTCTGTGTTTATTATATTATAATTAAGTCTCTGATTTGATAGAGCAGTCTGACTGCGCGGTCGGTGGTAGGCAGCAGCACGCTCGTAAGCATTCATTCAAACTTTACTGCGTTTACAGCAGCTCTTAACAATGTTGGAAGCAAAGCGCTGTTTATGACTTCAAGCCTATCAACTGAGATTAGGCTGACATACTAAAGTGTCTATTTGAACATCCAATAGTCAAAGGTATATGAAATACAAATGGTAGAGAAATAGTTGACGTGTCATAATTCCTATAATAACTACAACCTAAAACTTCTTAACTGGGAATATTGAACCAACAGCTTTCATATGTTCTGAGCAAGGAACTTTTTTTACATGGCACATATTGCACTTTTACTTTCTTCTCCAACACTGTTTTTGCATTATTTAAACAAAATTGAGCATGTTTTATTATTTATTTGAGACTAAATAGATTTGTGTATTATATTAAGTTAAAATAAAAGTGTTCATTGTTCATTCAGTATTGTTGTAATTGTCATTACCACAAATATTTAGATTAAAATATTTAAAAAAATACATTGGCTAATTAATCGGTGTCGGCTTTTTTAGGTCTTCCAATAGTCGGATGAAAAATCATAAATCGGTCGACCTCTAGTTGACAGTACATGTCAGAGCAAAAACCAAGCCATGAGGTCAAAGGAATTGTCCGTAAAGCTCAGAGACAGGATTGTGCCGAGGCACAGATCTGGGGAAGGGTACCAAAAAWAATTCTACAGCATTGAAGGTCCCCAAGAACACAGTGGCCTCCATCATTCTAAATGGATGAAGATTGGAACCACCAAGACTTTTCCAAGAGCTGGCCGCACAGCCAAACTGAGYAATCGGGGGAGAAGGGCCGTGGTCAGGGAGGTGACCAAGAACCCGATGGTCACCCTGAAAGAGCTCCTGAGTTCCTATGTGGAGATGGGAGAACCTCCCAGAAGGACAACTCTGCAGCACTCCACCAATCAGGCATTTTTGGTAGTGGCCAGACGGAAGCCACTCCTCAGTAAAAGGCACATGACAAAAGGCACCTAAAGAACTCTGACCATGAGAAACAAGATTCTGGGGGCAACGGTTCACCTTCCAACAGAACAATGACCGTAAGCACACAGCCAAGACAACACAGAGTGGCTTTGGGACAAGTCTCTGAATTTCCTTGAGTGGCCCAACCAGAGCCCAGACTTGAAACCTATCGACCATCTCCGGAGAGACCTGAAAATAGCTGTGCAGCGTCCAACCTGCAAAGACAAATGGGAGAAACTCCCCAAAAACATGTGCCAAGCTTGACGCGACATACCGAAGAAGTCTCAAGGCTGTAAACGCTGCTTCAACAAAGTACTGAGTAAAGGGTCTGAAAACTTTTGTAAATATGATTTCAGTTTTTTATTTTTAATAAAGCTGCAAAAAAAATTTTTTGCCGGTTTTGTGTGTGTGGATTGAGGGGACGGGGGGGGGACGATCAATTTCAGAATAAGGCTGTAACATAACAAAATGTGGGAAAAGCCAAGGGTTCTGAATACTTTCCGAATGCACTGTATGTATATGATGGTGTGTATAGACATTATGGACAGTATATGAACAAAAAAAGTATACGGGGGTAGTTATATAGGATGAGTCTTAACTAGAATATAGTATATACACATATGGTGTGTAAAACGGTTTATAAATATTACTTAAGTGACCAGTGTTTAATGATTATGTACATCGAGCATCAGTCACTAAGGTGAAGGGTTGAGTACCAGGTGGAAGTCGGTTAGTAACAGACTAAAGTTCAGGGCAAGGTACCGTGCGAATCTCAATTCGCCTTTGGGACAACGACTCCCACTGTCAGGACTGAGACATATACAGATCTCTGGCTGGAGTCAAATTTCTTTACACGGACGAGGGAGCGAGCATGATGCTCGTGGAATTGCACATCCCATGTTATGTACACTGAGTGTACGAAAGATTAAGGACACCTTCCTAATATTGGCGTTACACACACCCCACCTTCCGCCCTCAGAACAGCATCAAWTCATCGGGCATGTACTCTACAATGTGTCAAAAGCGTTCTACAGGGATGCTGGCCCATGTTAACGCCAATGCTTCCCACAGTTGTTAAGTTGGCTGGAAGTCCTTTGGGTGGTGGACCATTCTTGATACACACAGGAAAAATTGTTGAGYGTGAAAAATCCATCAGCGTTGCAGTTCTTGACACAAACCGGTGCACCTGACACTTACTACCATACCCTGTTCAAATGCACTTAAATATTTTGTGTGGCCTATTCCCCCTCTCCATGTCTCAAAAATCCTTTAAACTTATCTCCTCTCCTTCATCTACACTGATTGAAGTGGATTCAACAAGTGACATCAATAAGGGATCATAGCTTTCACCTAGACTCACCTGGTCAGTCTATGTCATGGAAAGAGCAGGTGTTCGTAATGTTACTCGGTGTAAGTGGTAACGATGAGTCGAAATCCACAACTTAAAATTAGGCTTTCTGACAATTTATTTTATTTTGAGTGTTTCACATAGCCAGCCACGCAGTCGTGGCGCATAGAAGGCTATTTACTGTGCGTCGATTGATTACTTATATCGCCCTCTCTAACTTTAAGCAACAGCTGTCAGAGCAGCTTACTGATCACTGTACACAGCCCCTCTGTAAATAGCACACCCAACTACCTCATCCCCATATTATTTGTTTTGCTCTTTTGCACCCCAGTATCTCTACTTGCACATCATCATCATCTGCACATCTATCATTCCAGTGTTGATGCTAAAATGTATTTATTTCACCTTTATGGACTATTTATTGCCTTACCTCCCAAATCTAACTACATTTGCACACACTGTACATATATTTTTTCTATTGCGTTATTTACTGTACGTTTTTCTATCCTATGTGTAACTCTGTGTTGTTGTTTTGCCGCACTGTTTTGCTTCATCTTGGCCAGGTCGCAATTGTAAATGAGAACTTGTTCTCAACTGGYCTACCTGGTTAAATAAAGGTAACAAAATAAAAAAACTGAACAGTGAGTGTTGACCAGTTTAAAATAGGTGCTGAACTGACTGAATAAAATCAACCTCCTATATCGCTTTGCCATTCATAAATCATGCAACGTAATTATATGTCCATGGTATYGCATCGGGACAAGTAAACCAAAGGATTTCCTAGGTTTCCTTTCCTAGGATGTCGGGGGTTGCCAGGCAGTGACGCAAAAGTGAGTGACTCGTCAGTCAGTGTACCTTGTCGAATCGGTGAGAGAGCCATTAATTTGGCTATTTAATTTGCATAGGCTACTGGTAGGCCTAGGCTTTTGGGTGATTATCTGCAGATAACATTTGATGAAKATGGTGAATCATCACTGCAGGAACAATAGGTAGTGGAGCGCCTCATTCTGGTCCAAATATGAAAATTAGGGAACCACATTTCCGAAGAGGCAACCAGAATGCCCATCTGTGCGTGTGGTGCGCACGTCTACCACTTTGTGTAGGCGTTAGCGATGATGCTAATGAAAACAGTCTTCTGTTAGAAGAAAAAGCTTTCCCAAAAACCTTCTCAATTAAACGTTAACTACAAATCAGCCTATGCTTACACGGCAGAATGATACGATTATATTAATCAATCCAGTGGGTATATGTTTTGCAAACTCTACCATCACATGCACTACAAAAACACTGCTAAAAAGCCTAGGTGCCCACTTGAATTAAAAGGGTAACTACACCCATATCAAAAATTCTCAGGTTTTCCCCCAGACATCAAAAGTGGTCTCCTGATGTGGTTTAAGCATTGTTGTAGGCTTAAACAAAAATGAGATGTTCTATCTATTAAAAACATTTTATTTTGAGATCAAAAACATGGAAAAACAAAACCATTCATTTTGCAAAAGATGATCAATTGTAACATTTTAAATAAGACTTTAAGCTCAACAGAAGACAGGTTGAAATGTTAAAAAAAAAAAAAAGTTTTAATATTCCTTTAGAAATAATGATCATATATGCCTAGACAATATCCAAAACGACTAACAGCAGCCTACACAAGACACAAGGGATCACCTAGATTCAGCTGTGTGCCAATTTTCTTGAGCGATGGTCGTGGGGGGGGGGGGGGGGGGCACATAATACAAAATATATTTTAGAATGCAAATTGACCGCAAGAAGCCTAAAACAGATAATATTTTACTAAAACAGAATCATTTCAAACCTTAATTACTTCTGGGAACACTGTACTGCGTAGGGCGGAGTCTTTCGGATGGGACTTTTAAAAACGGGTGTCCTGAATCTTTGTGGTCATTCAAAATCACATGGCACTTATTGTAAAGAGTAGTGGTTGTTCACCCTGGGTCATGGCTAAATTCCAAACCTGGCCACATTCCATCATGGCCCCTAATCATCACCTCATCCAATGGCATATATCACTCCACACCTCTCCACCCGATAGCTGATATGTGGTGAGAGTTCTGGGGCAAAAATGGTCACCATATTTTATTTCACCTTTATTTAACCGGTAGGCAAGTTGAAACACGTTCTCATTTACAATTGCGACCTGGCCAGATAAAGCAAAGCAGTTCGACACACAGAGTTACACATCGAGTAAAACAAACATACAGTCAATAATACAGTAGAAGAATAAGTCTATATACAATGTGAGCAAGTGAGTAGATGGGAGGTGAAGGCAAAAAAAAGGCCATGGTGACGAATTAAATAACAATATAGCAAGTGAAACATCGGAATGGTTGATTTGCAGTGGAAGAAAGTGCAAAGTAAGATATAAATAATGGGGTGCAAAGGAGCAAAATAAATAAATACAGTAGGGAAAGAGGTAGTTGTTTGGGCTAAATTATAGATGGGCTAGTTAAGGTGCAGTATCTATGAGCTGCTCTGACAGCTGGTGCTTAAAGCTAGTGGGGAGATAAGTGTTTCCAGTTTCAGAGATTTTTGTAGTTCGTTCCAGTCATTGCAGCAGAGAACTGGAAGGAGAGGCAGGCCCAAAGAAGATTGTTTGGGGGTGACCAGAGAGATATACCTGCTGGAGCGCGTGCTACAGGTGGGTGCTGCTATGGTGACCAGCGAGCTGAGATAAGGGGACTTCACCTGCAGGGTCTTGTAGATGACCTGGAGCAGTGGGTTTGGCGACGAGTATAAGCGAGGGCAAGCCAATGAGTGTACAGGTCACATAGTGGTGGGTAGTATATTGGCCTTTGTGACAAAACGGATGGCACTGTGATAGACTGCATCCAATTTATTGAGGAGGGTATTGGAGGCTATTTTGTATATGACATCACCGAAGTCGAGGATTGGTAGGATAGTCAGTTTTACAAGGGTATGTTTGGCAGCATGAGTGAAGGATGCTTTGTTGTGGAATAGGAAGCCAATTCTAGATTTAACTTTGGATTGGAGATGTTTGATGTGAGTCTRGAAGGAGATATGTCACTGAGGTGGGTGCTAGACATTGAAGGTGGATGAGGTGAATTTTCCCTCAACTATGTAAGGCGCTTGATTACCTCCGTTGGTAGAAAAGTGCTATATAAATCCAATAAATTATTAGTATACAATGATATCTCTATTATGCATGGGAAWACTTGGGAACAGATTTCCGAAACTATAATCACTTMGAGCTGATTTCCTGTTCCTGTTGTTTTAGTCTTATGTCCCCCAAAAAAATATATACAGCTCTGGAAAAAATTAAGAGACCACTGCAAAATTATCAGTTTCTCTGGTTTTACTATTTATAGGTATGTGTTTGGGTAAAATTAAAATGTTTGTTTTATTCTATAAACTACTGACAACATTTCTCCCAAATTGTCATTTAGAGCATTTATTTGCAGAAAATGGCAACTGGTCAAAATAACAAAAAAGATGCAGTGTTGTCAGACCTCAAATAATGCAAATAAAATAACTTCATATTAATTTTTAAAACACAATACTAATGTTTTAACTTAGGAAGAGTTCAGAAATCAATATTTGGTGGAATAACCCTGATTTTCAATAACAGCTTTCATGAGTCTTGGCATGCCCTCCACCAGTCTTTCACATTGATGTTGGGTAAATTTATCCCACTCCTAGTGTAAAAATTCAAGCAGCTCAGCATTGTTTGATGGCTTGATCACATTCCAGAGGCTTTCAATGGGGTTCTGGTCTGGAGATTGGGTTGGCCATGACAGGGTCATGTGGAAAACACTGAATAAGGTAGTACAGGTTAGGCATCTATGAATTATATGACGTACCGTACTCCAGGTCAAGCAGACAGGTCTGACAGACGTTCTTCATCTTGCTGCAGGTCTGACACACCTCTGTCTTTTTGAAGCGCATCCTCGTTCCTGGACACCAGCGGAACACAGTGAAGGGGCGAGCACAGATCTGAGGGGAGGAGAAGTGGAGAGCACAGAGTTCAGTGTTTCTGCTGCAGTCATTTAGCTGTGGTGCTACGCTTCTTACATCTGCAAACAGCTAGTTTGCATTTTCTTAGCAAGTTGGGCCTAAATCTTGTTAGCCGCTAGGGTTGCACATTTTGGGGAATATTCAGAAGTGGAAGCTTTCCGTGGGAATAAACGGAAATATATGCAAATTACTATTAATACCATTTAAAATGTAGATATTTGCATTGGATATATTTACCATATCATATGGAGACAAACACAAACCTTATGAGTAGACAATTGCAAATGATTAAATCCTTCCAATAAAAAATAACTACGAATGGAACCTTTATTAAATGAGTTGACTCTTCACATGGGATGATTTCACTGAACAACAAAAGAAAGGGAATATTGAGTGATCCCCAATGATCCTTCGCATTTCCCAAAAACATTTTCAACATACAGTTGAAGTCAGAAGTTAACATACACTTAGATTGGGAGTCCAGAAAGCATGTAGTCATTGGCTCAGACAGTGTAGTAGCGTGGCCTCAACAGCATCTCATTAGTGTGCAAGATCTTGATAATCAGCTGTACATGTGATGGAAGAGTGCACTGTGCATGCAGAGGGTTGCAATTCCAATTTAATTGGGGATAGTTTAACCAAAATATGCCACAAGACCTATAATTGCCTTGTGTATCCCACAAAAAAAGTTTCACTGTTATAAGCTAACTTTTTTGACGAATTTCAGCAAAATTCCCAGGCTTAACTTCCCATGGAAAATTTCCTGACTCTTCACAACCTTATTAGCAGCTAATGCTAATCGCTAGTTAGCTGGCTAGCTAATACATGTACCGAGAGCAAATGTAATTAGCTATACAGTCTGATAATACCAGTGATGGTTTATACCYAAATCAGCATGTTGTTTGTGCAACAGTATCTTCTAAATCAAAGAGGAATATGCAAAGCATGAATACGTTAGCTACATGAAGTAGCTAAGAGAAAACATTCAATGTAGCCAAAGATTATAGGATCCCCTAGGAAACACTTAACACTGGTTCCTACCCTGTCACAGTAACTCCTCCCTGGCATTTTCATTCGCTGTCAGTCCAAACACTGTATTCGAAGYGCCCACTATTATAAACTAACTACAGAATTAGAATCATCATTCTATTTCCATGATTCCAACAGTTGGATTGAGACGCATCCAATGCAAAAAAAATCTATTACAGTGACAGATTTTTATGGGGATTTTTTATAATGCTAATTAGATTTCCTCTAGCCATAGAAATAGACTAGGGGGTTAAACATGRCCATTGAACATAGTGGCAGGGCCCCATGCAATATTTCAAGATATGAAGAACATTTTATTCACTGAATACTGCGCTTCCTATATTGCATAAGAGTACTAAACTGGAATAATGAATTATATTACCTTGCATTCTTTCCCATACTTCTCTTTGCTCTGTTAAAGAAAACAYGAGTATAAAATTGAGTATTCTGCAGCAAAAGTTTGAATTTCAAATAACAMGTGCAAATACAAACTGGAAAGATAAACTCACCATGCGGATGTATGGATTTTCCCCCAAACATGTCTGACACAGAATTGGGAAATCCTGGAGGAAAATACAAAAAGGTTAACTAAAACATAAGTGCATCAAACAYGCAGCCATCCCGGTCTATCGTAATAACAGCCCCTCGTGGTTTCTCTGGTCACAAGCTACACATTCTCACACATTTCTTGCTTGACCCAGTGTGTACTCTGGCCATATGCTACAAGTAGCACCTACTTTACCATCTGTTGGAAGATGTGGTTTCAGTCAAACTTCTAACCTTTCAGGTCTTCAATATCAACCACCTCATCAGAAAGCCTAAATATAAGCATCTCCTGAGAGCACAAATTTCCTGTGTGAACTCTTGGGTTGCAGGGTTCACACCCAAGAGAGAGAGTGAGTATTTTATTTTACAAGTGTTTGGGTTAGTTTGAGTTAGTATTTTGATTCTAATGTAATAGGCTAATATTTCTGGAGGATCTACAAYGACAAGAGTATTCATACAAAATTAAGTCTGATGTATGCGGGCCAGACCTATTAGGCCTATATGGGAACTGGAGGCAYATAGAGAGAAGTTGGGAAAAGAGAGTATTGTCCTCCAAAGTCAACCCAGAATACTATCTGTGCAACCTGACAGTACTTCTCATGGCTGGTTGATGTGTCAGGTTGCTTTCGCGTAACCGGTTGTAACTGAACCCTTAAAAGATAGGGCTCAACATCCTTACAATTCATACACTGCCAGTTCACATGAGCCTGTGCTATTCTGACTATGTGATGGTTATTGAGGGATCCCTTTTCCTCTGACTGTCCAAGTCGTGTGTACATATTAGTCAATATAACTTTATAACTATATCTCCCATGTCTCTAAGTTGATGTGCACAATGGGACAAACAAGCACAGCTGAACATATAAAGAATTGACGTGTGCCAGTCGAGGGAAACCTTTGTGTCAAATTGCGGCGTTTTTTTTTWATCGTTCTGAAAACTGTCCAAAATCCAGATATTTTTTAAATCACTGAGATATCTTTAACAGAGCCCGAGTTGTGAGCTTTTAAATATGACTTCAGCCAAAAAGTACAAACTGAGAAAACATTCAAATATCGCACTACATTTTTTCCCTTCACATTTCACTTAAAAAGCACCAACACTCAGCTTGATTGTTTCAAGAGATTGTCGCTATATTTATTCTTTTTAAACTGCATTTTCTGGTATTGTTTGCATTAAATAATCATTACTAGAACAAATTATTCTACTTTACAATAATAGACAGATATATTTGAATTGAAGCCAAATATGTAAATGTTATATTTCCGTCTTTTTTATACATTTTCAATAATTCTTTTTCTCATTATGGGGTTTTGTATGTAGATTGATGAGTTAAGAAACTTTAATCCATTTTAGAATAAGGTTGTAACGTAACAAAATGTGGAAAAGGTCAAGGGGTCTGAATACTTCCCAAATACACTATCCACCAGCTTCGTTGGCATTATCACTTAACCCCCTCCCCATGGTTAATATACAACGGTTAAGGGCTGTGTCCATGCACTCCGTATTGCACATAAGAACAACCCTTAGCTGTGGTTTATTGGCCATATACCACACACCCCCCTCGGACCTTATTGCTTAAATATACCACAGCTTTCAGACAAAAAGCATTCAGGGCTTAAAACACTCAGTTTAGAGTGGCCATGTGAAAACCAGGCTTCCCAAAAAAACATTTTTTGTATTTTTATTTTTTAAATCTTTCATAATTTTCCTACAATTCACAAGAGGCTGAAAGTATCTCACAGGAGAAAGCATCCGAGATAGCAAAACAGCACCCCTCTGTCTTTCTACGTGTAGGCCATGTATCTGATGCTGTCTGATCCAAATGAGGAGGACATTGCTGCCACCTGTAGAATTGAAGTCAAGGGAAGCCAGTGAGCATCTGGCCTCTTTTGCCMAAAAATTAAACAAGTTTTAAAAAAGTGCCAATCAGCGTTGAGCCAAACTGAGCGAGCTCAAATGTGAATGGTCCAGGCGCACCMAAAAAAAGTGTAAAGGGAAACCAGCTTGGATTTGGCGTCACTCCTATCAAATCCCATTGAGCGCATATGTCATTGACAGAAAAACTGGAATTGTTGCACCTAATTGTGCTAAATTTGCCATGGATAGAGATAGGGATTTGTACTTGCAGTTTTACTTAATTCTCCATACGGGCCAATGATTATAAAGGGAGATTCTGATTCAACCATTAATTCAAATATTGTTGTGACCCTGGCCTGAGAGGATGGAAGTTAAATATGTACAGTAGTTAGATGTAGAAGGCTAATGTTAACTAGCTAACGTTGCCCATGAAGTTAGGCTAGTGAGCAAGCATTTTAGCCAGGTAGCCTAGGACAACAAAAAATAAATGTAGTTTGTCAGAGTGATAGACCGTTTTGTCAACATGAGAGGATGGCGGCATTGGCGTTTCTCTACAAGTAGGGTGAGTGAACATGCGTTGCATGAACGCGCCACACACCCACACAGAAATCTGAACCATGGACAGTCACATCATATTTAGCTTACTTTGATTGGACTAAATTGTTTTTGTTATCCTTTAGTTGTCACTGTATTAGACTAAGCAGAGCTGATTTGATTATGTTCAAATGTTGAAGGTGAAATGGTGCTGGAATAGTGGAGGCAGCGGCAGTTCTTTGCGACTTGCTGTAACTGTGGTTCTAAATCAAATCCAATGTTATTTGTCACATGGGCTGAATACAACAGGTGTAGTAGACCTTACAGTGAAATACTTACATACAAGCCCTTAACCAACAATGCACTTAAGAAAAAAAGTGTTAATAAAGTATTTACTAAAATAAACTGAAGTAAAAAATAAAATAAAAAAGTAAAAAAATATTAACATTTAAGGAACAACAATAAAATATCAGTAGAGGGGCTATATAGAGGGGGTACCGGTAGAGTCAATGTGCGGGGTCACAGGTTAGTCGAGCTAATATGTACATGTAGGTAGAGGTAAAGTGACTATGCATGGATAACAAACAGTCTATGACTAGGGTGGCTGGAGTCTTTGGTAATTTGTAGGGCCTTCCTCTGACACCGCCTGGTATAGAGGTCCTGGATGGCAAGAAGCTTGACCCCGGTGATGTACTGGGTCGTACGCACTACCCTCTGTAGCGGCTTGAGGTCGGAGGCCGAGCAGTTGCCAAATCAATTAGTTGTCTTATTGTCTCGGCCTTTTTTAGTCATATATAACACGGTGGCTAGCATATGAATTAACAGGGGGGTGGCTACCCCGGTGATTGTACCCACGCACCGCTACTGCCAGTTTATAACACATTTAAACAGATAAACCAAATACTATTAATTACCCCTTTCACCTGTGGCTAAACGGATTCTAGTTGGCTAGTTATCTAGCCAACTTGCGACACAGCCATGCTTGCGCTACTAACGTTCGCTAGTTGACGTTAGCCTTTGGTAGCAAATCATGATTCACATACTGAAGTATTGGCAAAGTGAAATTAATTATGACGTTAGTTTATGGCATCATGTTAAATGTTAAAATATACACATTATTTCTACGATTTAATACTTACCGCGTCTTCCCAATTCTGTCTGTTGTATGTGTTAGCTCCTAGGGACGTCGCCATTTTTGCTTGTGGTAGTAAAACACAACCATACCGCGCATGCACCGCCCCGACAATGAATTCACATCCCACAATGCAACACGGCGCATGCTTCTTTTCATGACATTAACCTCCTATTTTATTTCAATAAAAAAATTATAAATATGAAAAAGAAACTAATTAATCATTATGCAACTATATTAATGAATATCTGGAATTAATTGACGATGTGTGTGTGTGTCTATTTATTCTGATTAACTCTCTTACCAAGTATGTAATAGTTTACTCTGCATGCTATTAGCAGCAGGCCCTATGCGCCTGGTTTTGGAAAACCCCAATTAGCACATTGGAGCCGTAGTTGGAGGACGTTTCAGATTAGGGATGAACACTAATGGAGTCATAACACCCTAACGTTTATATAAGGTCGTGGAAGAGGCTCTCTGCTGAGACACCACATACAGGGATAAGAATAAATCTACAAGCCTAGAGGCTGGAGTATTCTGCTTGGCAGTGCTAAGCACAACAGGCAGGAGGTTGGGTTGAGACATAGATGGGGTCAACTCTGTACAAACCCAGACTGTCAATTCAGGAAATATGTTGTTTGAAATTCATGAAATTGTGAATTTTTTCGTAAGAGATTATGGGTCATTAYTTTGATGAATTTAAATTCATTTCCTGAACTGATTTGAGTAGTTGACCTCTAGGTTGAAGACCTTGGTTGATCTAAACTCTGGACTTGGATGTTGTTCAGATAAAGGCAGTCATGTCCTCTCCTGCCGTGAACTGGCTCACCTATCACTGGGTACAGCAGACTCCTGTTTTTTCACATGGCACAGGACAGCCACGGTCCCTCCCTCAGAACACATCAATATAGTTTTTAATTATGTTCTCATCCGACTACCTCGGTTTATTTATCGATTGCCCCTGTGGCCAGGGCGGATTTTAAATGCCTGATATACTCCCTCATTTAGCCACAGGACACACATAGTATTGACTGAGGACTGCGTCTGCTTCATTTTGGGGAAGACAAAGACAATAAAGTTAAGTCTCTCAGTGTTGACTTCCTTGCCTGTCTTGGACTCCAGATTAGTTGTGTGATGTTACACCCCTTGCCCCCCGTCATGAGATCTGGGTGAGACAGGCAAATCTGTTTGAAGGACGGCTTCGTCCCTCCAAAATCAAATTACAGGCCGCATGTGTCTCAAGSTCAGATGACATACATGTGTGGTGACTTTATTCCCGTGATAACTGATCCTGATTCAGTTTTACATTATTTGCTTGTTCAGGGGGATAAAGGGTTTGGAATGAGACATCGGTGTTCAGACAGACACTTGTTATTAGCCCCTCTCTGTTTTAGAGAGAAAGAAGAAAGGTGAAGCCATGGAAACACAGTGTTTCCAGCTATTTATTTGCTTAACCTTCAACTTCAAGTCTCCAATTGAAGTGGTCCTCATTAACTCTCGTATAAAGCAGTATGTTTGTTTTTTAGTCTAGTCTGTCAATGTGTTGTCAGCAACCTTGACAGAGATAAGCAATACAAGTCCACATAAAATGTGATAAAAATGGCAGACTACTTATACTTATTATTACAGATCACATGTTAATCATAGGTCTGCCATGATGAATATTGAATAATGTTTGCATGAATGGTCTTCAATGGTCTGGAGAGCCTCTTGAAAGTAGTGGGGTGACAATGGTTTGAATTGTGTGATTACTATCTCAGTGCTTACTTGGCAAGCAGTACTTGAATGAATTTACAGTATATCACGCATTTTCAACCAATGTATAAATTAATGAACAGGTAGGAACTATTTCTGAACTATTTTTCATCCGTATTACTAAATAAACCAATTAAAATATTTGGTGAACTACTGGACAGACTGTCCAGAAGATGAGCTAAATATGAAATGTAACTATTAATTTAATGAGATAACGCTGTAACCTGATTAGGGACAGTTGATGCCGTGCTGGTGCCCCCTGTCGACCATTGTGGGGCAGTGTTGTATAGCTCTGCAGAAAGAGGGACATTCTGACATTTCTCTCATCAGACAAGTCTGCAAAAACGGGAGAACGGAGCCCGGGTACAGGGAAAGCGAGATGAGGCGTCGTGTTTGCTTTGGTTGAATCCAAGTATTAATTCTACCAGATGCCGATTGAGAAGGTGAGTGTGACAAAGTACATCGTTTTCTGGTGCAAATGTTTTGGTCAAGACGAGCTGATCGCTGCTCAATCGTTCAACTACTAGCTCCGACTGGCTTGCTATCATCCACTCGCCTTGGCGCAGACTGAAAATGCAGCCACAGTTTTGGCCTGAATTTCCCATGAATTGAAAACGAAGCCCGGGTACAGAGTTGAATCTCACAGCAGTTTTTGGCTATTAAATAGTGGTACCAATGAAGGCCATTTGTATGAATTCTAGTCAAAGTTTTCCGCCTGGAATTGTGTCCGGGTGTTTGAATATCTGCATCAAGTAAGTGAAGCCCCGTGATACAACTTCGCACGAGCAAGATATTAACTTATTATTGTAACTTTGTGGCCTGTGAGTATCGTTAGRATTGATTGTAACTGTTCAGTAAGTCTACTTACCATTCTGAATGAGGGTACAGACAGAATCTGAAAACACTGTCGAAGTGGGAAAACAACCTGCTGTTGTCTTCATCTTTTGCAATGTTGCCGATTGGAATTATGCAAGAAAAAGTGTACATATATTTCCTTATTTTTATACCTAAAGATGGAGCACTTTGGACCACGTTTTTTTCTGACTGCACCCAACAATTCATTTTTAATTCAATAACGTTTCACGTGACAGTGGAAAGTTGGTTATGTAGGCTATGTCCCGCTAGGACTGACTGATGTGGAGGGAAGGCAGTAGTGATTAGGCTGCTACATCGTTTGTCTAGAAGAGCCTTCCTTCAAAGTAGCCAACTTCAGTATCTACCCAACATAGAATTTGAGAAACTGTAGGCTACATAACATCATTATGGTGATGATGATATACATGCACATGACTAAGAAGTACAAAGATATATATCATATATACGTTTATAAATGTTTACACATGTTTTTATACACACATTTTCCTATTGAGTCAAATTCAGACAGTTTCCATATAGAGAAATGCCAGTGCATTTTTTTTACGGCTGCTGCTGCTATGTGATCAAATCTCAGCATAACTTCATCCTACTGTGYTATTATAAAGGCTATGTAAGGCTGTTATAAGCATGTTGTAAACATGCTGCTGTGTGGACTAGAATGTAATGTTATTCATGGCTAGTTTAGTTTAGGCTGATGGGAACCACAGTAGCCCCACAACATACCAGTTCTTGTATTTTTCCATGTCAGTGCCCCTCAAAGCCGTGCTCAGTAGTGATGGGTCAGCTCTAAGAGCCGGCTCTTGTAGCTGAACGTTGGGAGCCGGCTTGCATATCAGAAGATCCTAAAATTAAAATTAAGATAGATCCTAAAATTAAGATATGAATAATCAAAATATTTAAATGAATAGAATTAACTAATTCAAAGAACAAAAAAAATCAATAAAGTAATATAGGCCTAAATGCTCAAGCGCACACACATTCGTTCAGACTGTCTGCTCAGACTAACAGCCTCACCTGTTGTTCCTGTCAATCAGACACGCAGTGTCAACCAATGAACCAAAGATGCGTGAGGGAGGGCCGAGTCAACTCACTCACAGTCACACACTTAGCATCCGAGGAGAGAGGAAGGACAACTGTGAAAACAACAGCTGGAAAATGAGTCGGAAGCACGGTAGCATTTGRATGCATTTTAATAATGTAGACTATGTTAGAGCACAGTGTAGAATTTGCCAAAACAAAATCTCATATAATGCCGGTTCTACGCACAACCTACACCGGCATATGCGAACTGTGCACCCGACTGTGAAGTTAGCTGTAGCGGAGCTTTGAGAAACTAGCGGGCCTGCTAGKGATAGTKGTGGAGCCAGCACCTCCACACGTGAAGATGTATCCATCAGTCAAGTAGGCCTACTCTGCGAACAACAGCAACGCATTCTTCTATGGACCAGTTTATGCCAAAGTCTAYGTCTGTAGAAAAACAAGGCCAAATTGATATTGCATTGGCTAAAATGATTGCCACCGATTTCCAGMCATTTTCGATCGTGGAGGACAGAGGTTTTAGAAATTATAGCAATAGTCTAAATCCAATGTACACAATTCCAAACAGGAAAACCCTTTCAAAATCACTTATTCCACAACTGTACGAGAGCACACAGGCTTCAGTGCRGGAAAGAGTCCAAAAAGCTACTGCAGTTTGCCTTACCACTGACTGCTGGACA
The DNA here is from genome assembly GCF_002910315.2 of Salvelinus sp. IW2-2015. Lineage (NCBI taxonomy): Eukaryota > Metazoa > Chordata > Actinopteri > Salmoniformes > Salmonidae > Salvelinus > Salvelinus sp. IW2-2015. Next base: position 28,785,401 of record NC_036845.1, read on the forward strand.
TCAAGGGTAACKAACCACTTCTAACATGTCSGTTACGTGTCACTTCATTGAAGATTTTTCGATGTCTAGCAGTCTTCTGGACTGCTTTGAGTTCAKCGACAGACACACCTCAGAGAAATTGGCAGAAGAACTGTTGAGAGTGGTCAGAGAATGGCAAGTAGATGGAAAAGTGGTCTGTTGTGTTAGTGACAATGCAGCTAACATAACCAAAGCTATGAACATGTCTAAATGGACCCATCACCCATGTCTTGCCCACACAATCAACCTGATTGTAAGAGATGCTCTGAAGGTGATGAAGTCCACTGTGGACAAAGTGAAAGCAGCTGTGGAATACTTCCACAGGAGCACAGTAGATGCTGAACAACTAAAGTCTACACAACGTCAGATGGGGCTGCCTGAGCTGAGGCCTAAACAAGACTGCACTACAAGGTGGAATTCAACATTTTATATGTCGAAGCGGTTTCTTGAGTCAAAGGATGCCATCATCTCTACCCTGGCCATTGTCAATGCACCTGTTGATGCTCTGACCCAAGAGGAATGGGAGGTGGTGGAGGAGGTGTGCGGAGTCCTGGAACCCTTTGAGCAGGTCACTGTGGAGATCAGTGGAGAGAGGTACAGTAAGCAGTTATTACTACATCATTATTTAATCCAGTATTATATATGTATATGAGCAGTWGATGCGAATGTAGTATCAGTAGACAAAACATTAACCTGAACTAATAAGTTACTGTTCTCTCTTTTCAGCTATGTGACAGCCTCAAAAATGATACTCCTGTGTAAGGGCCTGCAGCGAATCACAGCCAGCCTCCAGGGAGAAACAAATGTAACCACAGGACATGTGACAGAGTTGATGGACACCCTATGTACATCAATGGACAGAAAGTTCCACAGAATGGAATATAATCACGTACTATCAGAAACCGCTGCACTTGACCCCAGGTTTAAGAAGTAAGCCTTCAGTGATGCCAGAGATTGATAAGGCTCTTCAAAGAATAACCTCAGCAGCAGGGAGGGACAGCCCCAGCAGTCAGCTGGCTCAGGCACCAGGGCAACAGAAAGAAGAGGGATCAGATGGAGCAGAAGCACCAGCAGTAGTGCCACAAATGTCTGCTGTTTGGATGCTGTTTGACGAGAGAGCAACTGGGGAAGCAGCACGAAGGAATCCCTCAGTAGATGCCATAATGGATGTCTGATCTTATTTGGAGGAGCCCCTCCTCCAAAGATCTGCAGATACTCTGAGCTGGTGGAAGAACAAGGCCTCTGTCTACCAACGGCTTACTAAAGTCATGACAGGGAGACTGCATCGTGGCCACATCCGTTCCCTCTGAGAGGGTCTTCTCGAAAATGGGACAAGTAATTACTGAGAGAAGAAACCGCATCAGCCCCTCGAAAGTGAGGCAGCTTGCATTTCTGAATGCAAATCTCTCATAAAAGCAAAATATGGTCAGCATTGCTGTGTGCTGCTGGTTATAACATGGCAATAAGAGAGAGAAAAGAGGGACCAGWTTAATGTTTTAAGTGAGATGCTGCAGGTTTGCACATTGTYATTTATTTTTCTTTGATATGGTGTGATATTCTATTATTATGTTGTTCAGATTGTATTAGTTTTCAATTGTTACATTTATATGCACTTTGTTTATATACATTAAAAAAGTTATACTTTAAATGCACATGTGTAATAGCATCCTTCTTTTTTACATTTATTTCAATTTGTGGGATGCTGCAGTTTTGCTAATTGTTATTTATTTCTCTTTGATATGGTGCAATATTCTATTATTGCAACGCTCGTCTTCCTCCTCGTCTGAGGATGAGAAAGGATCGGACCAAAATGCAGCGTGGGTTGAATACATAATAATTTTAATAAGACGAAAATACACTTGAACAAACTACAAAATAATAAACGACGTTAACAGACCTGAACTTGAGAACACATAAAACAATGAACGCACGAACAGGAACAAACAAACGAACGAACGAACRAAACGAAACAGTACCGTGTGGTGAACAAACACAGACACAGCAACAATCACCCACAAACAAACAGTGAGAACAGCCTACCTTAATATGGTTCTCAATCAGAGGAAACGTAAAACACCTGCCCCTGATTGAGAACCATATCAAGCTAGTTGAATGAACCCAACATAGAAACACATAACATAGAATGCCCACCCAGCTCACGTCCTGACCAACTAAACAATACTAAACAAAGGAAATAAGGTCAGGAATGTGACAATTATGCTGTTCAGATTGTATTCGTTTTGAATGGTTAGATTTATATGCACTTTGTTAAATTCAAATGTTTAATAGCATTATTTTTCATAACACACCAATGCATTTTTAAATACATTGTGGTTAAGGTAAGAGTATGATTTCATTTAATAATTGAATTAGAATTGTTTTAACACCAATCATAGTCAAACTATCGCAAACTGTTTGACTTGAAAAAAATACAAAACATATTTGTTTTAAAGAGCCCGTTTAGGAGCCAAAAGAGACGTCCCTTTTTGGTGAGCTGAGCCGAACGAGCCGGCTCACTGAAAAGAGACGGAATGCCCATCACTAGTGCTCAGTGTGTGTGTGGGGGGKCCAACCCAGAACCCAGTCTATAGAATAAGAGGGGAACCAGGCAAACTTCCAATACATTAGGTCCACTGACCCTATCCTTCTGCCCCAACACAAGACTGCTGGCGGCACCCATAGACATGCAGTGGCTGCAGTGGCTGTTCCATAGTACTTCATCYTTTGGCTTCTCCCTCTCCATTAGTTTGTCCGCTGTATGCTCTTTGGCCAATTGATTGTAAGGGATACATTCATTAGATGTTTATATAGGATATTTATTCAGATTAGCCTAATGCTGACAATGTCCAATATGTTGAAATTTGATTTCTTGGAACAGATCAACGGAGTGGCATTTGGTACTGACTGGGAGAGTGTCGTAGAAGTAAACACATTTGGACAGTACAACTACAGCACAGCCCAGTATTAGTGACTCACCAGATCATATCAGTAAAACCTAGAGGAAAACCTTGAGAGTTGTTTGAATATAAAAAGGCAAGAGGTGGGACCAAGTCACTTATTCGAGTCACTAGTAAGTCTCAAGTCACACGGTCAGAGTCTCAAGTCGAGTCTAAAGTAGAACGGGTCGAGTCAAGTCCAAGTCGTGCAGTCTAAGAGCAAGTCAAGTMACAAGTTCAAATCAAGTAATAAAAAAAAATCTGTATGTGCAAAGTCTTGTTCAACTACAAATCTTTGAATATTTATTGAGGGTACCAGACAGCCTTTTTCATTATTTTGTCTAGAACACTTTTTGATTACGTAATAATACATTTTAACAACAAATTCCAAATGCATGCTTTTGTAAACTAGTAAACTATCAATTTCAAGAAATGTTGACATACCAAAAGACCAGTAGGTCTATGMTAATAATTGTTGCTTGTGTAACCGATGTGAAATGGCTAGCTAGGTAGCGGTGGTGCGCGCTAGCARCCTTTCAGTCGGTGACGTCACTTGCTCGGAAACCTTGAAGTAGTGGTTCCCCTTGCTCTGCAAGGGCCGCGGCTTTTGTGGAGCGATGGGTAACGACGCTTCGTGGGTGACTGTTGTTGATGTGTGCAGAGGGTCCCTGGTTCGCACCCGTGTCGGGGCGAGGGGACGGTCTAAAGTTATACTGTTACACTTGCCCCATTGTTGGTGGGCATGCCAAGTAAACTGTTAATATTCTTGATCACCCCAAAAAATTTAAGCGGCATATTTATTGATGGCAATCCTCTCTCCCTAGAATTTGACGCCTGTACTGCACCCGATACTACACTGAAAAAAAATGGTTTTAAATGGTTCTTCCTCAGCTCTTAAATGGATACTTTGAGTGTTCATTTAACTCTTGAATCAACACTAGAAATATTACACAGAAAAAATRAACAAGTAAACACTGGCCAATTTGCTTTGTGCTATGAAAGGGACACATCTGCAGGCTCTCTGTGTCCAGTATGAAGGAAGTGAGACGTAGTTTTGTGAGCCAATGCTAACTAGCATGAGCGCTAACACTAGTTAGCGATTGCACTAGTGCTAGTTAGCAACTTCCTTCAAACTGCATGCAGAGACATACAAATGGTATCCATGAGTTCATCTGACTCTGGGGTAGTAGATAAAGGGCATCATTGCCAACATTACGAAGTATCCCTTTGAGGTTCTTAGGAGAACTYTTACCCGAACAACCTTTGAGTTAAGTGTGGGGTTCTTGACATCTACGGTTCTTCAGAATTCTAAAAGACTCTTGAAATGTGTGGAAACCTGCAGATGTGTCCCTTTCATAGCACACAGCAAATTGGCCAGTGTTAACTTGTTGATTTTTGTGTGTGTAATATTTCTAGTGTTGATTTAAGAGTTAAATGAAAACTCAGTGGTTTAAAAGAACCCAAGTGTTGGTGTTAATATCCAGAGTTGAAACAAATCCACGCCCATCGTTATCATATTTCCCAGCATGCTCTATTGCAGGTTGATTTCTAGAATTGTTTGTTTCAATATCTGTGTTTTTCCATGTACATACATTGATTAATTAATCTTATGCTACTCAAATATAAATAMCATAACTTTTTCTAAACTATTCCAATCTGCTACTTGGACGTATTGCACATGCTACTGAAATGGTTGTTCCAGTTTAAATGTTTTAGGTAGCCTCATATCTTAGTCTTCCTAACCCAGGCAGTCATTCTGAATGCAGGTTGCGGATTAATAAAAGTTGGATATCCCCACTCTGGCTGGGTTCCAATAGGAATTACACATCACTTTGCAAGCCAGCATATACTGTATGTGACTCGCAGGCCTGATGTGGCCTGTAAACTATACGTTTCGGGCTATTGTATTAGTAGCAATGGTAATCAAAATTGTTACGTTTTTAAAAAYAATTTTAAGCAATGCAACAGTTGGACAATTGATGAAAATACTCAACTTTTGGAAGTTTTATATTTCATCAGAAATTGAATGAATTATAGCACATAACACATTTCACTGGTACAGACATGGAGTAAAGGGATTCAATCTATTGTCAAATGTAAAAAATGTTTTCTTAGAATGCACACACATATACATGTTCTTRTTGTATCAGGTTTCTAAAATAATATTTTGTGTTAAAATAAAGACAATTATGTGCCTAATTTTCATAAACACACTGGTTGTATTTTCATATATTAAYACATTTACATAAAGGGGTGGGACAAGGCTGCAACTACTGMAAAAACATGCTCTGTCTACCCTACCTGCACTCACCTGCACCGTCTAGACTGCCTCAATAATTAAGCATTTTGCTACACCCGCAATAACATCTGCTAAATATGTGTATGTGACCAATACATTTGATTTGAATTACTGTTGTTGTCACATTACTCTTGCAYAATTCAATGTTTATCAAAAGCAGGATAACCTCGGATTAAAAATCAACACGCTGGCTCTAGATTACACCTAATATAAACATACTTTACATTGTTTGTGAGATCAGACATAATATCACTATAATCTTAGTGTTCATTTTTGGAAGTTGCTTTCATTTCAGCGCATCTAATTTGTAAACATTTCAACTCTATTAAATTATAATTGTTTTAAATTCCACAAAATGAACACCCATCAAATGAAAGTTCCCTTTCTCCTCTTTCTTGTGATGTAAGTGTTGATAAGGTGCGTTAAATCCCTGACTAAGTTTTAGCGTTCTTATAGGTTCAACGGAAAGACAATGTATTGCATTGAACCCATTTCAACCGATTACTGGGGTGTGTTTGACTGGTTACTACAAACATTCCCACAGTCGTAACGTTAACGGGAAAAAACGACAGGCACTAGCAAGAGTATGAACGAGTCGCAGGAGTAAAATGAAAGCAATCAATCCAGAGAGATTTAAGTGACAAGTGGATTTTGCACCTGAAACACAGGAAATAGACGGCTGAAAAGACAGGTGGGCGGGGCATGCACGTTGCTAGTATTAGGGTAAAACTAGAAGGCCTTATAAAATATATTTATTGTCTTAAAGAATTTAATTTGAATGACAATCAATTCACTTAGGCTCTCACTTGGTGAAGGCCACAGRACTGAAAATGAATGAATGCAACAACATGTCTCTGTCACTAGCAAACACAGTCACGGGTGGTACTGGTAACTCTAAAATTCACTTAAAAKGCACCCTGGGGTATATGCAAATAAGGGGGCTTTGACACCAAAATTGGTTTGAAGTGTTTTTCTGAACTCTGGTGCATTTACACCCTTTAGTTCAGTCCGTTTGGTTTGGTGTGAACACATTAGCCGCACTCGGGATCGTACTAAACAACACACTGTGGTTCGCTCAAAAAGGGTGGTCTCGTTGCGATTCAATTCCTACATGGTGCAGTCAGATCTCTGCAGGTGAGAACGCAGTCGGGACCAAACACGGCAAAAGAACCAGTGTCGCGCAGTATTATTGGTTGTTTGATTGCGAGGCATTTGATGAAATGCACGCAGCATCATAATTTGATATCTCTGAAACATTCTCTGAGTAGCAGCTCATTTCTGAATGCATCGGATGCAGGTTAGAGGGCTATACCAGGGATAATAGGCTACTGAATATACCCTATTCACATCGCATTTAGAGCGGCTATTGCATTGTTTCATCCCGCATGTTGTTTGAAGGTCAAAGCGAAAGTAATATGAAGATTGGGACACACGCATTTTTGTCCAATAAACAAATTACTTGCATGGACACCTGGTTTTGTTTAGGGATTTTAATTTGTTTGACATTTGGCAATGTGTAAACAAACGGACCCCCCAAAAATAAATAACACTATGTAACAAATGATCTAACTCTGAATCGAACAATAGCTCAAAACTATGTGTGAAAACGCCACAAGGATTTTTTGATTTTTGTATGGTTCTTCAAAGAACCATCCCATTTATGGTTCATTGGTTCCCCTATGGCATTGCTCTCAAGAACCTTATTTGGTTCCAACTTGTACCTTTATTTTTAAGAGTGTAGCTGTAGGCCTACAGCAAATCAGAAATCTGTTCGCGAGCTCCAATGTTTTCAAACATTTTGACCTGTGACCCCTAAAAATGAGGGATTCAAAGCTCGCGACCCTCGCGCAGGCGCACAGGGCTAACGCCCGCACGATGGCTGCGCCAATGTAGCCTGTCATTACAGCCATAAAGCATGATGCATTTTCAAAATGCAAGATACAGATTTTGCGCTGAAAGTCATTGATGTTAGCAGTCAATATCAAGTAGGGATATCATGTCACATTGTCACTTCTCTGCAGTCCAGAGCAAGCCGGATCACACGGCCTGGGTTGACGGATCGAATGCAAAGCATGATATGTGCAGCATTTTTCTTCCTCACAAATATGGTAATTCATTTGCCAGAATATGTTACATCTTCGTCCCATAAGTATTGAAGGTAGTGTGATGTTACAGCTATCTTTAGTGGCTTAGCCAGTACCACCACTGAGGTATATCATTTTAACCCACCCAAACTAGGCATATGTGAAATAGGAAAATGATCAATGAAATCACCAGGTAGCCTATTATTCTGTCAAAGATGTGTCCATAGTAGATTGCTAAACTGTATTTAAATGGATAATATTAATGTAGGTAGGCTCCTCTGTTTTTGGCAGGCAAACCCGGAGCAAATTAAACAAGCGCTTTTTGGTCACAATTAAGTCTGGTTATGTGTGCCCGCCTTTGCATGCCAATTAGAGCGTTGGGCCAGTAACCAAMAGGTTGCCTGATCGAATCCCCGAGCTGACAAGGTAAAAATCTGTCGTTCTGACCCTGAGCAAGGCAGTTAACCCACTGTTCCCCGGGCGCCGAAGACGTGGATGTTGATTATGGCAGACCCCCGCACCTCTCTGATTCCTAGAGGTTGGGTTAAATGCAGAAGACACATTTCAGTTGAATGCATTCAGTTGTACAMCTGACTAGGTATCCCCCTTTCCCAATGCTGATGACTGATCATTGGTCAACAGTCAAGCGGTACAATTTTGGGGTTCTGAAGCACAGATTAGTTGTTGTTGAAACAAGAATTTGGTGCTGTGCCGTAGGCCGATGTTAGTGACCAGATCGAATAAGCAAAGGTATAAATATAAAATGTATTCAATTGAGATTTTGTGTCACTAACCCACACAGGTTATTTTGGAATTTTGTTTGTAGAAATGTCTTGAAATGAATGAATGTGTAAATAAGTATTCAACTCCTTTGTTATGGCAAGCCTAAATAAGTTCAGGAGTAAAAATGTGCTTAACAAATCGATTTCATAAGTTGCATGTACTCATTCAGTGTTCAATAATAGTGGTTAACATGATTTTTTAATAACTACCCCATCTCTGTACCMCACACTTACAATTATCTGTAAGGTCCCTCAATTGAGTAGTGACTTTCAAGCACAGATTCAAGCACAAACACCAGGGAGATTTTTCAATGCCTCGCAAAGAAGGACACCGATTGGTTAGATGTGTAAAAAACAGACGCCGAATATCCCTTTTGAGCATGGTGAAGTCATTAATTAGACTTTGGATGGTGTATCAATACACCCAGTCACTACAAAGATACAGGCATTCTTTCTAACTCAGTTGCCGGAGAGGAAGGAAACTGCTCAGGGATTTCACCCTGAAGTCAATGGTGATTTTAAAACAGTTAGAGTTTTTAATGGTTGTGATATGAGAACTGAGGATAGATCAACAACAGTGTAGTTACTCCACAATACTAASCTAAATGACAGAGTGAAAAGAAGGAAGCCTGTACAGAATAAAAAAAGATTCCAAAACATGCATCCTGTTTGCAACAAGGCACTTAAGTAATACTGTGAAAAATGTGGCAAATAAATTTACTTTTTGTTCTGAAAAGAAAGTATTATGTTTGGGGCAAACACAACACGTTACTTAGTACCACTCTTCATATTTTCAAGTATGGTAGTGGTTGTATCATGTTATGGGTATGCTTGTCATCGGCAAGGACAAGGGAGTTTTTTAGGATAAAAATAAATGGCAAAATCCTAGAGGAAAACCTGGTTGAGTCTGCTCTCCAACACACTGGGAAAGAATTCACCTTCAGCAGGACAATAACCTAAAACACAAGGCCCATCTACACTGGAGTTGCTTACCAAGATGACATTGAATGTTCCTGATGGCCCTAGTTACAATTTTGACTTAAATCAGCTTGAAAATCTATAGCAAGCACAGATTTTTGGCAGTCACAGTGTGTGTGTGTGTGTGTGTGTGTGTGTGTGTGTGTGTGTGTGTGTGTGTGTGTGTTGTGGTGTGTGTGTGTGTGTGTGTGTGTGTGTGTGTGTGTGGTGTGTGTGTGTGGTGTGTGAACGCTCCAGTATGCAGTATGTGGTGGTGGATCAGATTACTGACGATTAGCCACGGCCTCCCTCCCTCAGCAGCCTAGCCCAGGCCCAGGGAAATGATTTTCCACTGTCATAATTCCCCCACTGAATTATCCTGCCCAGTGACTCATACACACATCATATAGGCCTAGTTAGTAGTTACTGTGGGGATGACACTCACTCAGGAGAAGGAAGATAGATGATTATGGTTATGGTTATGGTCATGACTCATGCTCGGAAGGACGCAATTGACTATATTGTCAGAATTCCTGAGCACAATACATGAGTAATGCATTCTTAATCAAGGGTTAAAGTAGTAGCTTCATTCCCAGGACGGCTGGTGTGTTAGGAACTAGTGACAATGTTAGGCCTAGGTTTAGTGGTAAAACATTTGATTTGTGGTCAGAAAGTKCCGTACTTCGGTTTCTCATATAGCTAGGAGACAAGCCCCCTGATGAGGTGTTGATGACCCAGTATGATGTCCTCTCAGGCTGGGGCTGATTTGGGGTGTGGGAGACTGGGAGTGGAAGTGAATGTGGCTGAAGTGAAGTGACGTGAAGTTCCAGAAACAGAATGGCTTTGAAACCCAACCCAGCCGTTGTGTCCACATCTCGTCACCACTCCGCCGCCGCCAGGAACACATGTCACAGGCCGTCGGAGCCTCTGGAGGAATTTCCGCTCGTTGGAAAGTTAGGAGACGGGGCTCAGGCGGGCAGGGGAGAGATAGAGATAGGGGAGAGGCGGAGGTGAGTTTCCAAGGTGTTGCTCCTCTGGGCTGGGATCGGATACATTCTAGAGACTCCTCTAGCCGGCGATAATGAAGGTATGGGGTGTAGCGTTACACCACATCGCACATGATAGGATGGTGAGGGCTGGGAAAGTGAGAGGAGAGCAATTTCGTCCTTGTAGTTCTATGTAGCTCCAGCTTCCTGTAAGGGACGAGAAGACCTTCCAAAGAGACAGTATAGGCATATAGGCTCACCTATATGTTGCGTTCCCCTGTTTCTGATTCACCTTGCTTTACAGTTTATACTACAATCTTTCCACTGTCATAGAGTAGGCAAATTTAAGTAGTTTGAGAAGTGTAAGATACATTTCATGTGAAGTGTAACCGAATAACATTCTGATTCATTATACCGGTGTCAATATCGCTAAGATTACATGCTCATGTTTGTGTCTGTTTTGCCTGTATAGGCTACATGACCTCTCTATATCTAAGGCTGGGGTTAGCTGAGGTCCTATACGTTTCTTCCGTGACAAACAGGCTGTGTAAAAGCACTTGAAATGAAGAAGAAGAGCTGAATAATAGATAGATAAAGAACTTAAAGCCATGTAGACTGGCCTATATTATCGGTGTTCAAACCCCCAGCGGCCTGCTGTTTCTTCCCTAGCCCCCCCCCCCTCTCTCTCTGCTATGAAAGGTTATTATATGCAAGATGTAAAATGTTGGCTGTTTTATTTAGTGGTTTAAAAACAAGCTGGCTGGATGTTAATGGGCTTCACCTTAGTGTTTGGCGCTTGCCCTGGGGGCATGGTTACATTCACACAGCGTGGGAGCAGCACTCCACAGCTAGCAGCGCTACAATAGCTGTTAGTGAAGGTATTTCAGAGTACGAGAGAGTCTGGTAATGGGAATGAGCCACTTCACCGCTGGATGCTATGATCGTGTCCTCAAGTGCTATCGGTTACCAGATCGGATGAGTTATGGTTTGTGGATACATTTTGCCATTAATTGTGTATGCGTGTGTGTGTTGTGTACCTCGTCGGTGTGTGTGTCTGTAGGTACGGGGATTTGAGACTCAGGGTAATGGTTAGTGTGGGTATGTAGGGGGACAGGTGGAGAGTAGAGGGTACTCCTCGGCTCTCCTTTGTTTACCCAGTTGGCCCCTGCACATTGATACTTCACACACCCAGATAGGCCTCACACTCTGAGCTGTAGAACTGTCCACGTGCAAACAAACCACCATGGCCTTAAAAGATCTTCCTGTCTGAATGTTCCTCTCTCTCTCTGTCTCTTTCCCTTCCCCGGTCTCTGCTCTGTGAGCGTATAGGTTAAACCATTTCAGAGTGACTGCTTCATAAGGAAGTGCATCAGCGATGTTGTCCCCACAGTGAAAATGTGCTGCTTTCTCAACCAAAAACTCTGGATGAACAGAGTTACGTGCCAAGTTAAAGGACAGGGTCGACGCACATAAGGCTATAGTAGCTAACCCTGAGGCTATGAACACGTACAAGAAGTCCTATACGACCTCTGCAGAGCCACCAAACATGCGAGAAGACAATACAGGAATAAGGTGGGATCCTACTACACCAGCTCTGACACTCGTAGCATGTGGCAAGGACTACAGTCTTTTACGGATTATAAAAGAGGACCTAGCCGTGAGCTACATGATGTCTCTACCAGACGATTTGAATGTTTATCATGCACGCTTCGACAAAAACAACAGAGAGCCTTGCATGAGGGCTCTGCTGATCCAGAGGACTGGGTGATCCTGCCTTCCGAGGCTAACATAAAAAAWAAAAAAAATCATAATAATGATCTATTTCACCTTTATTTAACCAGGTAGGCCAGTTGAGAACAAGTTCTCATTTACAACTGTGACCAAGCAGTGCGACAAAAACAACAACACAGAGTTACACATGGGATAGACAAACGTACAGTCAATAACACAATAGAAAAATCTGTATACAGTGTGAGCAAATGAAGTAAGGAGGTAAGGCAATAAATAGGCCAATAGTGGCAAAGTAATTACAATTTAGCCATTTACACTGGAGTGATATATGTGCAGATGAGGAGTCAAGTAAAAATACTAGTGTGGCAAAAGAGCAGAAAAACAAATATGAGGTAGGTGGTTGGTTGGATGGGCATTTATAGATGGGTGTGTACAGTTGCAGTGATCGGTAAGCTGCTCTGACAGCTGACGCTTAAAGTTAGTGAGGAGATATACGTCTCCAACTTCAGTGATTTTTGCAATGTGTTCCAAATCAAATGTATTTATATAGCCCTTCTTACATCAGCTGATATCTCAAAGTGCTGTACAGAAACCCAGCCTAAAACCCCAAACAGCAAGCAATGCAGGTGTAGAAGCACGGTGGCTAGGAAAAACTCCATAGAAAGGCTAAAACCTAGGAAGAAACCTAGAGAGGAACCAGGCTATGAGGGGTGGCCAGTCCTCTTCTGGCTTTGCCGGGTGGAGATTATAACAGAACATGGCCAAGATTGTTCAAATGTTCATAAATGACCAGCATGGTCAAATAATAATAATCACAGTAGTGGTCGAGGGTGCAGCAAGTCAGCACTCAGGAGTAAATGTCAGTTGGCTTTTCATAGCAGATCGTTAAGAGTATCTCTACCGCTCCTGCTGTCTCTAGAGAGTTGAAAACAGCAGGTCTGGGACAGGTAGCACGTCCGGTGAACAGGTCAGGGTTCATAGCCGCAGGCAGAACAGTTGAAACTGGAGCAGCAGCATGGCCAGGTGGACTGGGGACAGCAAGGAGTCATCATGCCAGGTAGTCCTGAGGCATGGTCCTAGGGCTCATGTCCTCCGAGAGAGAGAAAGAAAGAGAGAATTGAGGAGAGCATACTTAAATTCACACAGACACCGATAAGACAGGAGAAGTACTCCAGATATAACAACTGACCCTAGCCCCCGACACAAACTACTGCAGCATAAATACTGGAGGCTGAAGACAGGAGGGGTCAGGAGCCACTGTGGCCCCATCCGATGATACCCCGGACAGGGCCAAACAGGAAGGATATAACCCCACCCACTTTGCCAAAGCACAGCCCACACCACTAGAGGGATATCTTCAACCACCAACTTACCATCCTGACACAAGGCCGAGTATAGCCCACAAAGATCTCCACCACGGCACAACCCAAGGGGGGGCTAGGGACGGCATGAAAGAGCTCCAGTAAGCCAGTGACCCCTGTAATAGGGTTAGAGGCAGAGAACCCCAGTGGAGAGAGGGGAACCGGCCAGGCAGAGACAGCAAGGGCGGTTCGTTGCTCCAGAGCCTTTCCGTTCACCTTCACACTCCTGGGCCAGACTACACTCAATCATATGACCCACTGAAGAGATGAGTCTTCAGTAAAGACTTAAAGGTTGAGATCGAGTCTGCGTCTCTCACATGGGTAGGCAGACCATTCCATAAAAATGGAGCTCTATAGGAGAAAGCCCTGCCTCCAGCTGTTTGCTTAGAAATTCTAGGTACTATTAGGAGGCCTGCGTCTTGTGACCGTAGCGTACGTGTAGGTATGTACGACAGGACCAAATCGGAAAGATAGGTAGGAGCAAGCCAATGTAATGCTTTGTAGTTTAGCAGTAAAACCTTGAAATCAGCCCTTGCATTAACAGGAAGCCAGTGTAGGGAGGCTAGCACTGGAGTAATATGATCCAATTTTTTGGTTCTAGTCAGGATTCTAGCAGCCGTATTTAGCACTAACTGAAGTTTATTTAGTGCTTTATCCGGGTAGCCGGAAAGTAGAGAATTGCAGTAGTCTAACCTAGAAGTAACAAAAGCATGGATACATTTTTCTGCATAATTTTTAGACAGAAAGTTTCTGATTTTTGCAATGTTACGTAGATGGAAAAAAGCTATCCTTGAAACGGTCTTGATATGTTCGTCAAAAGTGAAATCAGTGTCCAGAGTAACGCCGAGGTCCTTCACAGTTTTATTTGAGATGACTTTACTTTTAAGTTTAAAAGTAGAACGTTTGCAGCCATTCACTTCCTTATGTCTGAAACACAGGCTTCTAGCGAGGGCAATTTTGGGGCTTCACCATGTTTCATTGAAATGTACAGCTGTGTGTCATCCTATGTCATCATATGTTTTCGAATGACATCCCCAAGAGGTAAACTATATAGTGAAAACAGTGGTCCCAAAACGTAACCTTGAGGAACACCGAAATGTACAGTTGATTTGTCAGAGGACAAACCATTCACAGAGACAAACTGATATCTTTCCGACAGATAAGATCTAAACCAGGCCAGAAGTTGTCCGTGTAGACCAATTTGGGTTTCCAATCTCTCCAAAAGAATGTGGTGATCGATGGTATCAAAGGCAGCACTAAGGTCTAGGAGCACGAGGACAGATGCAGAGCCTCGGTCTGACGCCATTAAAAGGTCATTTACCACCTTCACAAGTGCAGTCTCAGTGCTATGATGGGGTCTAAAACTAGACTGAAGCATTTCGTATACATTGTTTGTCTTCAGGAAGGCAGTGAGTTGCTGCGCAACAGCTTTTTCTAAATTTTTTGAGAGGAATGGAAGTTCGATATATTCGATTTAGGGCGATAGTTTTTTTATTTTCTGGGTCAAGGTTTGGCTTTTTCAAGAGAGGCTTTATTACTGCCACTTTTAGTGAGTTTGGTACRCATCCGGTGGATAGAGAGCCGTTTATTATGTTCAACATAGGAGGGCCGAGTACAGGAAGCAGCTCTTTCAGTAGTTTAGTTGGAATAGGGTCCAGTATGCAGCTTGAAGGTTTAGAGGCCATGATTATTTTCATCATTGTGTCAAGAGATATAGTACTAAAACACTTAAGTGTCTCTCTTGATCCTAAGTCCTGGCAGAGTTGTGCAGACTCAGGACAGCTGAGCTTTGGAGGAATACGCAGATTTAAAGAGGAGTCCGTAATTTGCTTTCTAATGATCATGATCTTTTCCTCAAAGAGGTTCATGAATTTATTACTGCTGAAGTGAAAGCCATCCTCACTTTCCAGTCATTGGCAGCAGAGAACTGGAAGGAAAGGTGGCCAAAGTAGGTGATGCTTTGGGCATGACCACTGAAATATACCTTCTGGAGCACGTGCTACGGGTGGGAGTTGCTATCTTGACCAGTGAGCTGAGATAAGGCGGAGCTTTACCTAGCAAAGACTTATAGATGACCTGGAGCCAGTGGGTTTGGCGATGAATATGTAGCGTAGACCAGCCAACGAAGCATACAGTCCATGGTTCTGGTTCTGTGCTCATTATTGGCAGCTTTTTGTATGACAAAACGAATTCACTCATGTATTAGACTGCATTCAACTATGAATCTGCATTAGAGTGTTGAGCTATTTGGTAAATACATCGGCCGAAAATCACAGGCATCGGTACCAGAGAATTCATGGATCAGTCCTTACTAAGGGTTTGATGCTTATTGTCAGCTATGATGTAGGAAGAAAGCTGTGGCAGACCAAAACGTGAACGCACAAAATTCTATGATAACTTTATCGAGTGGATGGATGCTTAATGTGCGAATGTCTTATTGTCTTGAAAGTTAAGACGCAGTCTTACATTATCCCTCAGCGACGACAACCTAGTTTCAATACGGACTGTCAAAATCAAAAATCTTATCAAGTCGCCAAAAGAATGATGTTTCCACCTCCATGCTTCACGGTTCGGATGGTGTTCTTGGGGTTGTACTTCCTATCTTTCTTCCTCCAAAACACGGCGAGTGGGATTTAGTTCAAAAAGCTCATTATTTGTCCTCATACAGACCTAGCACTGATCCCTTCTCCCAGTTCCTGCCTCTGGATCATCCACGATGGTGTCATTGGCAAACATTCAGACTGGGGCCGGACATGTGCTGGCTTAAGCAGGGGGACCTTCGTGTGCTGCCAGGATTTTAAATCCATGACGGCGGCTTAGTGTGTTACTAATGGTTTTCTTTAGAGACTTTCGTCCCAGCTCTCTGTCCAGCGTCATGACCACGTCTCTGCCGGTAGTTCTGGGTGATACCTCACCTCTCATGATCATTGATCTTGCATGGAGCCCCAGACCGAGGGTGATTGACCGTCAACTTGAACTTCTTCCATTTTCTAATAATTGCGGCCAAACTAGTGTTGCCTTCTCACCAAGGCTGCTTGCCTATTGTCCTGTAGCCCATCCCAGCCTCTGTGCAGGTCTACAATTTATCCCTGATGTCCTTACACAGCTCTCTGGTCTTGCCATTGTGGAGAGGTTGAGTCGTTTGATTGAGTTGTGGACAGTGTCTTTATAACAGGTAACGAGTCACACAGGCAGTTAATACTAGGTAATGAGTGAGAAACAGGAGGGCTTCTTAAAGAAAAAACTAACAGGTCTGTGAGAGCCGGCATCTTACTGGTTGGTAGGTGATCAAATACTTATGTCATGCAATAAAATGCAAATTAATTACTTAAAAATCATACAATGTGATTTTTCTGGATTTTTGTTTTAGATTCCGGTCTCTCACAGTATGAAGTGTACCTATGATAAAAATTACAAACCTCTACATGCTTTGTAAGTAGGAAAACCTGCAAAATTGTCAGTGTATCAAATACTTGTTCTCCCCACTGTATATTCTTAATTCCATTCCTTTAAATGTGTGTATTGTTGTGAAATTGTTAGATATTACTGCACTGTTGGAGCTAGAAACACAAGCATTTCGCTACACCCGCAATAGCATCTGCTAATCATGTGTATGTGACAAATAAAATAGGATTTGATTTGATTGATATATATATGTCCTAGCCTACCTCTTTCAGGTAATACATTCAAGGCAGTGTTAGCCTTATATTTAGCTAATTAATGATGGGTTATGCGTAATAAGCTTCTAACTTATAGGCTCTGTCTCTTGCGCTATACGAAAGCACTTGTGCTCCGCTGGCCTCTCTCCTTAAAAAACGCTCCGTAGCTCTTGGAGTCAACATGTAGCAAAAGCAAGACTAGAAAGGCTTGCTGGACATTATTTTTTAGCATTTTTTATACCAATAGACTATTCGAAGAAGGATGCAAGTTATTTTTTGCAGAATGCTAAATACAGCAGCCAATAGAACTCACGGGTAGTTTAAAAGCCGAGCGAACACACAATGACGGTAGGCTATAGCAGTCATTTATTCAGACCCATAACTATTCAATCAATCTTCGTGAAGAGAACTGTAAGTCTTCTGCATCTAAATCTTTTATTATTCAAGGATGTCATTAGAATGATAAAGATAAAGACAACAAAACGTATTTCATTTAACTGTGAGGAAGGAATGAAGCAACAATGGAAAAAGAGGAGGCAGGGTAATAATAATTATGATAATTATGATAGGTATACAGTATATGCGTCAGCCTACGAATGAAACAAATAAGCCCTATTATATTTCAAAATTAAAATCAAATTCGCTAGCCTATACTTGTAACCTTGTAGGCCGCATGTGCTGCACCAGAATCGCACGTTCTCTTCTGCTTTAAACGATGTGAGTAATTCTAGTCCATATAATACAATACAGTACAGTAATACAGTTCACACTCAAAACGATTAGCCTACTGGAGCTAGTTTCATTTATTTACCGAACGGAGCAGATAGCTAGCTACGTCTATGGGCTTTGATGTTTTTCTGTCATGCGTAATGTGCAGTAGTCTTTATCATACAGTGTATTATGAAGGTATTCAGATCCATTCACTTATTCCACATCGTTACTTTACAGTCTTATTCTAAAATGATTCAGTTGTTTTTCCCCCCTCAATCTACCCCATAATGACAAAGCAAAAACGTATATTTTTACATTTGATCAAATTTATATCAAATTATAAACTGAAATATCACATTTACGTAAGTATTCATACCCTTTACTCAGTACTTTGTTGAAGCACCTTTGGCAGCGACTACAGCCTTGAGTCTTCTTGGTTATGATGATACAAGCTTGGCACATCTGTATTTGGAGAGTTTCTCCCATTCTTCTCTGCAGATCCTCTCAAGCTCTGTCTGGTTGGATGGAGAGCGTTTGACAAGTTTGACAATGACCATCTGGATGATCCAGAGGAGGAATGGGAGAAGGTCATGTGGTCTGATGAGACAAAAATATAGCTTTTTGGTCTAAACTCCACTCGCCGTGTTTGGAGGAAGAAGAAGGATGAGTACAACCCCAAGAACACCATCCCAACCGTGAAGCATGGAGGTGGAAACATCATTCTTTGGGGATGCTTTTCTGCAAAGGGGACAGGACGACTGCACCGTATTGAGGGGAGGATGGATGGGGCCATGTATCGCGAGATCTTGGCCAACAACCTCCTTCCTCAGTAAGAGCATTGAAGATGAGTCGTGGCTGRGTCTTCCAGCATGACAATGACCCGAAACACACAGCCAGGGCAACTAAGGAGTGGCTCCGTAAGAAGCATCTCAAGGTCCTGGAGTGGCCTAGCCAGTCTCCAGAYCTGAACCCAATAGAACATCTTTGGAGTGAGCTGAAAGTCCGTATTGCCCAACGACAGCCCCGAAACCTGAAGGATCTGGAGAAGGTCTGTATGGAGGAGTGGGACAAAATCCCTGCTGCAGTGTGTGCAAACCTGGTCAAGAACTACAGGAAACGTATGATCTCTGTAATTGCAAACAAAGGTTTCTGTACCAAATATTAACTTCTGCTTTCCTGATGTATCAAATACTTATGTCATGCAATAAAATGCAAATTAATTACTTAAAAATCATACAATGTGATTTTCTGGAATTTTGATTTAGATTCCGTCTCTCACAGTTGATGTGTACTTATGAAAAACATTACAGACCTCTACATGCTTTGTAAGTAGGAAAACCTGCAAAATCGGCAGTGTATCAAATACTTGTTCTCCCCACTGTATAAATATTTGAGCGAGCAGTGTCAGAGCGTCATAGACTAAGATACAGTAGTATAGGACATAATACAGTGTATACATATGAGATGAGTAATGCAAAATATGCAAACATTATTAAAGTGACTAGTGTTCCATTATTAAATCTAGACCAGAATGATCTATTTTGGATGCAATTTGAATGGAGTTCATGGAGAGAGCGAGTCTGTGAGAGAGTGCTTGCGCGCGCACTGATTTAAAGCGAAGATATTCGACTGATGGGCTGTTTTAAATCTACAGCAGCAATTAAAACAAGTATAATCTTTACAATTAAAGAGCAAGGTGACCCCCCGAAAGCCAGATGGAGATGTGTAAATTAGATTAGATGCGCATTCGGTCTTTATATTATTGTAGCATAGGAAAAAAATGACCATGATGAGAGGATAAGTCTACATCCATTGTGAACTGCACTCCATACTGAGACGGGCTGTCTGTCCCCACCCTGAGCGTTGATTCATCATGCGGAGACCGTAGAGAAGCAAGATTTAGACATTGCATATCATTTAACAGTTCCATTTCACACCATGCTGTTCATATAAATAATTTACCGGTGTCTCGCAGTTATTTATCCCTGGAAAAGGAAGTGGTTTTAGGCGGTAAATCCCGGTAAATCTCGGTAACCGAGTTTCTGCCATTCAACCCCAGTGCTTATGCCCCTCCTGTACTCCCTGTTTGCCCCTGACTCCAACTCCATCATCAAGTTTGCTGGTGACAAAACAGTGGTTGGCCTGATCACTGGCGGCGATGAAACGGCCTACTTTTGTAAAAGTGTGTGCTGACTCTTTATCCAGCAATGACATCATTCACAAGGCAGGCAGTTCGCTGAGGCAGTAGATCATCTTTTGGAGGGATGTGAGAGAGAGACCAAATAAGTGAATGAATAAAGTTTTTGGTGGCAATCAGCTTTGAAATGTTTTGCTATGGTTTTCATATTATTACAAACAAAGTACTACGGTAGTGAATTGATGTTAGCTTTAGCAGTCAGCAAGGAAAGTTAGCCTACAAAGCTGCAAGCTACCGGTATCTTCCTCCATTTTAAAGTGAACAGTAATTAACAGTTTGAACAGTTCTACATGCCGTGTCACATTATTCAAGTGTGTTAACTTCTGTCAAGCATGAGTGGGGAGCTAATATGTGACTCATTTCAGGAAACGAGGCATATGGCGCACGGGACTACTTCACAGGAGCGCCATTGATCAATGCATTTTCTGGCAGAAATACCATCTGGAACATGTGAACTTTCATGTGCCTTAATAACACAATTGTATGACATCTGTAAATACGAATAAAATTATTAAATTACGTGCCTAGTTGGTTTAGCCACAAATAAATACAGAAACCTTCCCGCTAGCGATGATCGGCTGAGATAATGAGTGGGCTGGACATGCCGAGAGATGAGTTTGGATTGATCTGCCATGTAGCGTGCTTCTGTCTATAATATGAGGTGGTCAGCATGTGTAGGCAATCCTTTGTTACGTGGCTTTTTTTGAATATATCACGTAATAGAACTGCATCATTTTGCTTTCCACTTTCTGGAGGACCGAGTTTTGAAGTCAGTGGAATTAGAGCATGATAGCTAAGGAGATGGAGAACATTTGCCCGTTTGATTGCAATTATGCAGACAGATTCAAAAAGAGAACACACAGAAGGCTCTTGTATAAAACACCTGTCTCCGGATTACATCTTCAAACTAAGGGCAACCATGGCATCTGTGTCAGAGGGAGAAGCGTACATCCATTTATACGGGTAAGAGAATCTAGCTAGCTACATTTTCAGATATTACACGTTTCAAATTTTGTCAGTCGTTTTCATTTCAAGTTAAAGTGTACTGTTAGCGCTCTGGATAACATATAAACAGCCTAACCAGCTCAACTAGGGCAAGTAAAATGGTGAGAGTGAGCTGTTCTCTCATTTGTGTCTGGAAGTAGCTAGCAAGATAGCCAACGTTAGCCAGTTAGCTTGGGTGCTTGACTGCTGTTAGGTCAGAATGCTCGGATCAACCCTACTTTTCGACCAGAGCGTCTAGTGTGCGCTCGGAACGCTCCGAGAGCGAAACGTTCTGAGTTTAGAAACTGACAATCTGACGATGCTCTGAGTTTACGAATGCCCAGAGCACACTCTGGCATTCCAGATTAAATTTACGAACACACCCGTAGTATAAGCCAGCCTTTAGTCTTGAAATCTTTGGTTGTTTAGTACATAGCCTCACATGTGGATCCTTAAAGTTATGGGTGGGGCTAAAGCTTAAGAGGGTGTGAACGACACTTAATGGTTGTAGACAAAGAAGAGCTCTCCAGTAAGTGTCCCAAATTATTCAAGGGCCATTTTCTCAAAAGTGAGGTTATAAGTTTATCAACTTTCAAAGCAGAATTACTTTCCCATTGTTCCTCAACTGTAGTGTATGATATACTATTTTCTAGCTCTACTTTTATCCAATGTAAAAAACACCATTTCAAATGTTGCTACATAAGACCAAATCGAGCCGGTCGGTCACATATGAAGCAGCCCAGACTCCCAGTGCAGGCTAGCAGTCAGTAAGTGGACCAGGCACGGTGCACGTTATAATAAGGGGTTGGCTGTGTTGATAGACAGGCTTAATCCGTGAGACACATTTGACAGAAGTACCGAAAGTAACACAAATTTTAGTACCCAGCCATTTCAATGTTCTAATATTGAAAAAGTAATACCGTATACCGTGCAACACTAGCAAACAGCACATACACTGCTGCAAGAATTGATTGATTAGAGTGATTAATATTACCATTCGATGCTGCTATATTGTTTATTACTATTTTTATTACCATAAGTATTCTGCTACCAGCTAGCGCTGGGCGATATGGACGAAAATCCAGGTCGCGATAAATTGCCTGAATTGATGGAATAATGATAAATAGAACGATATGTTTATAACATTAATGTGCACCACTTTTGTCCCATTAACAATCACACATATTAGCAAACTTATTTCATTTAAAACTTCACATTTCTCTAGTACAGGCTACTTATCGTGATGAACGATATCAGCAAAATGCCTGCGATAAGTGATCAGTGTGGTCGGTGTCGATCATTTATCGTGCCAGCTCCACTACCAGCCACTTTAATCCCTGTTTACATGTACATTCCTTCTTCAATCACTCCAGTACCCCTGCACATTGTAATAACGGTATTTTCACTGCACTGACCTGCATACTGTATAAGATCGGTATATAACTGTATTCTCGTTTCTTTTCTTTTTTTGTCTCTGGGATTTCACGTTTTATTTGTTATCTTTATTGTGCATTGTTGGGAAAGAGCTTGCAAGTTAAGCACCTGAAACTTGCTACTCTCTTAGCTGTGTCTCTGCTCTGTGTTTACAACCAGGCCAGGTGACTGAGGAATAACTGGCCACACAGGGTCAATGGGAGCCTGTCAGCCAGTGTGTTAGCCAGCCAGAGCAACATGGTAACCTAGTTACAACCTAACCACAACACTAAACCATCTGCAGCATCTGTTGCTCCCCAAAAGCTCCTCTTCTCCCCCTCCCTGTGTGAGAGCAGAGCAGCAGACCACCTTTTCAGACCCCAGCCATTAGCAGGGCATCTGGTGTCCAAGGGGCTCCATCTGCAGAGGCATGTGGCCCCACTGTCAACAACACAGTGCTATGTGTGTATGCTAACGGCCCACATCTAAACAGGTCAGCCTCGTAGTCTGTGGAGAGATACTGTGCACGGATAGGTAGAGTGTGTGTGTGTTGGGTTGGTTAGGGTCATTTCCATTCCATTTCCAAGTCAAGAGTTGTGTATCGGTCGCTGGAAGATTTACCAGAGCCAATTTCCCTCAGCAAATAGCAAAATTGGAGTGTATGAAATGGCTTTGACCCCCATCTCCTCTGCCAGCATGGACTCTGCCACTCCACTGATCCGCGCCAGTGCCGCATCTGTTCGCCTGCTGTCCATCTGTGTCTGCCCATCCTGAGTGACACGGGACGGGTCTGTGGGACAGGTGTTGGCATGCCCAGGGGTCAGTACCCAAACACAGCTGTGGCACCTCTACACGCCACAGATCCCACAGGCTGCAAACGATCACAATGGTTGTGTTTGGGGGTTCAGGGGTGGGTTTGTTTATTCACGGGGTCTTGATTAGAACGGGATATCTTGTTTGAAACAACATCAGGTGCAACCAGGCCTCTCAATTCACATTTGCATTTGTAGCACTGGAACCACTTTAAATTTAGGAGCACCAAAACATAAGTTTTTTTTTAAATTGATTGATATACAGCCTATATTGGGGCTATATGAATTAAATGTTGTGCCCTAGAAACGAATATGTAACACAGTAAAGACATAGTTTATTATAAAAGCTAAAAGGTTGATGCGAATACCTGTCATTGAAATGAGTCATTTTTGAAAATATTAGGTTTCTACATAGTGTAAAAGCATTATTTTCAAATATTCTACACTGTCTCTTTAACAATGTATTGTGATGACAACATACAAGAGATCTGTCATTCATTCATTGCTATGATCATTGATCTCTTGCTATGATCATTGATCCCTTTTCCTTTCTTTCTGCGCCCACAAATGTTTGGATATACTGGTAAAGTTACCAGGTTGTTACACGACTGAACAAAGTGTAAACAAAAGGTTAACAACGTGCAAGTAGTTTTGGAACAGCCTACAACGTAGTTTATGAATGGAAAATGCGGTCCTGGTGACCCGCTATAGGAAGATGAAATGTTGCGCCAGTAATATGGGTCAGATCTTTTGACCTGGTCAGACTAAAAGCCATCTGTTTTCACTGTAGTAATGCTGCAATTATGACTCTTATCTAATCACTTTTTTATCTAGGGCACTCGGGAACAATTGTACAGCGCGAAACCTTATCATTGCAAAAATTATTATCTGGGAGATATTTACATTTTTTATCTGGTCGAACGGCAAAATGTTTTGTGGCATATGCAACCAAATTGGTGCCACTTTAGAGCCCTGGGCCCAATACGGCTGACTAGACTCAATGGGTGTTTGGGTCGCCGCTGTGTTCCGGGTCAATTTGACCCGTACAGGCCCAAGTACATCAGATCATAAATATATGATTTTAACCTTCCAAAATGTGCTCTTTCATATGCTTTTCCCACTGAGTTGATAGACCCAACTGTTCAAAATTTAGAGCCAAATATTTGATTAGGAATTTTTAGGAATCTTTTTGCCAAACTTCATATCACTGTCCCTTGGCCTCTGAACTAGAGTTTGACATGGGAACATTCCGGCAGGAATCCTGCGGTCCTGCTGGATTCCGGCAGGAATGGGAGCCAAGTTCTAGAGTCAAGTTCAGGACAGGACAGCCTCGACAGTCTACAGTTTTGGTGGTGGGGGTAGAAATATATAATGTGTGGAGCATAATTATTTTTTTTACCAAAATATAAAAGCAACATGCAACAATTTCTAAATTTTTACTGAGTTATAGTTTATATAAGGAAATCGGTCAATTTAAATGAATTCATTAGGCACAAATCTATGGATTTCACATGACTGTGCAGGGGCGCACTGACTGGGGAGCCAGGCCAAGCCAATCAGAATGAGTGTTTCCCCACAAAAGGGCTTTATTACAGACATAAATACTCCTCAGTTGCATCAGTTGTCTGGGAAGCTGGTCTCAGACAATCCCACAGGTGAAGAAGCCGGATGTGGAGGTCCTGGGCTGGTGTGGTCTGCGGTTGTGAGGCCGGTTGGACATACTGCCAGATTCTCTAAAACAACGTTAGAAAGGGCTTATGGTAGAGAAATGAACATTCAATTATCTGACAACAGCTCTTTTGGACATTCCTGCAGTCAGCACGCTAATTGCGTGCTCCCTCTAAATTGCACATTTTAGAGTGGCCTTTTATTTTCCCCAGCACAAGGTGTACATGTGTAAGGATCATGCTGTTTAATCAGCTTCTTGATATGCCACACCTGTCGGGTTGATGGATTATCTTGGCAAAGGAGAAATACTCACTAACAGGGATGTAAACAAATGTGTGCACAACATTTGATAGAAATAAGCTTTTTGTGCATATGGAACATTTCTGGGACCTTTTATTTCAGCTCATGAAACATGTGACCAACACTTTACATGTTGCGTTTATATTTTTGTTCAGTATAGTTTACTTAATAAAAATCTAAAATAAATAAATGGTAATTTCCCCCTTCCTTAGGCTCACTCGCTAGCCTCGCTCCAGTTGTAGCCAGTCACTACTTTACCTCAGATTCGTGCGGAGACATACACAATTGCACATGTCATGAGTTCACCCGACACTGGGTAAATAGAAGGGCTGCCTTCATTGCCAAAATCTTGTAATGTGGTTTTTATCAGCTGTTTGTGCACTGTGCAGGCAAATGTCTCATTAGCGCTGAGCCTGCCAATCGGGGCAGTTGCTATGGCTACTCACACAGAGAGCGCACTATCGCATTTAGTGGATACTCACACTGCTCTCAGGACAGGTCTGCCGGTTTTGATTAACTGAAGTACCTTTTCATAACAGGTTAGGAGAATTTACGCAGCAGATTATGATAATTAACGTGGCAGGTTGGGAGAATTAGGTTAGGCTTAGCAAAAAATGGTCCATTACGCGACTCAAACATATCTAGCTACCACCAGGCCTACCCTGAGTACAGTCTTGGTTTCCATTAATGTGAATCTGTACGCAGAGCGCGGTACAGACAGACCAGCAGCTAAAGGAGGAAGTTAATTTCTGAGCCTAAAAATGAGCACTGGACAGGCGGGAGTGATTTTTTTTATCAAGATGGGACAGGAATGTTCTGTGGTTATAGAACTATTGCATGATCAGGAAAGTACAGGAGATGGGGGACAGGGAGCCTAGCTGTTAAGACTGTTGGGCCAGTAACCTGGTTCGAAACCTTGAGAGAAGTAGTTGAAAAATCTGTTGATGTGTCCTTGAGCAATGCACTTAACCCCAATTGCTCATGTAAGTCGCTCTGGATAAGAGCATATGCTAAATGACTAAAATGTAAATGTAAAATGAATGAATTTTCACTCCTGTGTCAACCTCTATTCTGAACATCCCAGGGAAAATATACTTAGTGTTTTTCACATTTTTTAATGTCATTGCCTTATTCTAAAATAGATGAAATCCTTTTTTCCCTCATCAATCTACAGACAATACCCCATAATGACAAAACAAAAATAGGTTTTTAGACATTTTTGAAAATGTATGAAAAATATTTAAAAAATTCACATTCACATAAGTATTCAGACTCTTTACTCAGTACTTTGTTGATGAACTTTTGGCAGCGATTACAGCCCTGAGTCTTCTTGGGTGACACTACAAGCTTGGCACACCTGTATTTGGGGAGTTTCTCCCATTCTTCTCTGCAGAAGAAGGGGAGGTTGGATGGGGAGTGTTGCTGCACAACTATTTTCAGGTCTCCAGAGATGTTAGATCGGGTTCAAGTCCGAGCTCTGGCTGGGCCACTCAAGGACATTCAGAGACTTGTCCCGAAGCCACTCTGGCGTTGTCTTGGCTGTGTGCGTAGGGTCGTTGTCCTGTTGGAAGGTGAACCTTAGCCCCAGTCTGAGGTCATGAGCGCTCTGGAGCAGGTTTTCATCAAGGATCTCTCTGTACTTTGCTCCCTTCATCTTTCCCTCGATCCTGACTAGTCTCCCAGTCCCTGCCGCTGAACATCCTGCCACAACCGTAGGGATGGTGCCAGGTTTCCCCCAGACGTGACGCTTGGCATTCAGGCCAAATAGTTCAATCTTGGTTGCATCAGATCAGAGAATCTTGTTTCTCATGGTCTGAGTCCTTCAGGTGCCTTTTGGCAAACTCTAAGCGGGCTGTCATGTGCCTTTTACTGACAAAGTGGAATTTACCACAGGTGGACTCCAATCAAGTTGTAGAAACATCTCAAGGATGATCAATGGAAACAGGATGCACCTGAGCTCAATTTTGAGTCTTATAGCAAGGGTCTGAATGCTTATGTAAATAAGGTGTTTCTGTTATTTATTTTTGTTTGCAAAAATGTTCTAAACATGTTTTTGATTTTTTTTAAATTTAATCAATTTTAGATTAAGGCTGTAACAAAACCAAAATGTGAAAAAAGTCAAGTGGTCTGAATACTCTTCAACACATATCTAATATTTAGCAGATGTAATTATAGTGTAGCAAAATGCGCGTGCACACACACACACACACAACACACACACACACACACACACACACACACACACACACACACACACACACACACACACGCCACACGTGGTTTACAAGTTGAGACCCATACTTAGGAAAGTAAATGAAGGGTCATGGTGGAAAAATAGGAAAATAGTTTTTTAGTGATTTTAAACTCTCTTATGGGTCAAATTGACCCGGAACATAAGGGAAGGGTTAAGGCCCCAGGTTGCCCGTAACATTGGACAGAGTTCAGGGTTATTGGGTGGTGGGACTGACAGGGAATCTGTTCTGGTCCACAAACAAAAACAACCTACTTTCCCCCCTCTGGAGTGTTAAGTGGATATTTCTCCTGATGGGACGTTGTGGTGTGTTTGTGTGTGTGTGTGTGTGTGTGTGGTGTGTGTGTGTGTGTTGTGTGTGTGTGTTGTGTGTTGTGTGTGTGTGTGTGTGTGTTGTGTGTTTGTGGTGTGTGTGTGTGTTTGTGTGTGTGTGTGTGTGTGTGTGTGTGCTCTGCTGTGTGTGTGCGCTAAACCCAGGGTGTGATTGTTTTCTCCTCTTAATGACCTGCAGAGGCCTGCTCAGTGACTCTCAATGGGCCGTGATGGGTGGAGAAGGGCTTGGCTAATTAGAAAGAATTAGTGGTTTTTAAAGCATACTTAAACACGTTCCAACGAGGTCTCAGGATTCTTCAGTCATGATGAATCCAGAGACTTCACTCTCCTCTCGCTCCCATCCCCTCTTCCCCTCCACCTTCCCTTACTCCATTCCTTTGAAGGCCTACTGTATACTGGTCTGTGTTTGGAGAAGTGCTTCTCAAACGTGTTGTGTCACGCCTAAAGCCATTCAGACATTCCAACCTTCAGTTTTTCTTATTACCCACCTACAAAGAACATGTTTCTAGCCTCAACCCAGACTTATTGCCCAAGAGGGACTGGCCACAACCCACCACCACCATGTGGGAAACACTGCTGTAAAAGTCTTGTGTGGTGAGAAGAGTAGGGCTGTTGTAATGCGACTCTTGGTGTCCTCTCCGTCCCCCTATCACCCTCCTCTAGCCCCCTGCCCAAAGGCCCAAGGAGCCAGGGGGTCATCCAGTGTTTTCCATTAGCGCCTAATCAGCCGGTTACAGACTCATTTTCCACTTCATATTAACTAGGCTACATTTCATTTTAAAAGTTCAAATTCGCTAGACCGTCAAGCCCTCTCCCGCTATAATGAACGATGTATATCTTCTGGTGATCTATTGATAGGATAGGCGCCTGTCAGTCACAACAGAAGCGATGACAGGGAACCGCAGCAGAGAGGAAGAGGCGAAGCAAGCTGTTTCAATCTCGCCAAAATCTGTCCAAAATGAGCCCAATGTGTTTCTATTAGCTTATTTTGGACCTAAGCTTGTCGCCTGCCTTCCTGGCTTTGGGACAATGACTTCCATTGTTAGGGCGGAGACATGAGCATCTCGTCAATATATTTGTAGTCAAATTTCTATATACTGAGGAGGGAGAGAGAGCATAATGCTTGTGAATTTGCACGTTCCATGTAATGTAAGTGGTAACGATGAGTAGAAATCCATTACTTTTCTGACACATTCATTTATTTTCTTTTGCGTGTTTCACATAGTCAGCCACGCAGAGTCGGGGCTATTTACCGTGCGTTGATTGATAACTGAACAGCGAGTGTTGACTAGTTTATAAAAGGTGTCGAACTGACTGAATGAAGTCGATCTCGTATAGCCCTTTGCCATTCATAAATCATGCAACGTGGTTAGATGTCCAAGGTATGGCAATGGGACAAGTAACCAAAGGATTTTTAGGTTTCCTTTCCTAGGATGTCGGGGCTTGCCAGACAGTGACGCTAAAGTGATTAAGCGTACCGAATCGCATCAGTAAAAGAGTTGTTCATTTGGCTCCATGATTTGCATATGCTTCTGGTAGGCCTAGGCTTTTTGGCGACTATCTGCAGATAAATTATGAAAACATTCGATGAAGAGTCATCACTGCAGGATCAATCGGTAGTGAAAAGCTTCTGTTCTAAATATGAAAGTTAGGGCCCTCAAGGAATCCAGGCATTAACGCAGAATTCAACAATATAACATCTATTGACTTAGTAGGGAATCAACTAAATTATTTGAAAATTAATTAAGTTTATCATAAGCCATGAACAGAATGCATCAGGGATTTGTATTTCCAGCAACTTTCTGAAGAGGCAATGAGTCTGTGTGTGTGCAGGGACAAGTTTAGCCGACCACTTTGTGTAGCCGTTAGCAATGATGCTAATAGGAACATTCCTCTGTTAGATGGAAAGGCTCTCCCAAAAACCTTCTCAATTATATGGTAACTACAAAGTAGCCTACGCTTACCTGGCAGAATGATATCATGATTATTTGAATCAATCCAGTGGGTATTTTGTTTTGAAAACTCTACTTTCACATGTGCACTACAAAAACGCCACTAAACAACAGCCTTTTGCTCGGGGCGCACTTGAAATAAAGAGGAACTACACCCCAAAATAAAAATATCTCCGATTTTTTTTCCGTAGACCTCAAAAGTGGATTCCTGACGTGGTTTAAGTATTGTTATGGACTAAGTGTGATTTTGAGAGCAAAAACCTGTAAAAAACAAAACCTTTAATTTATTTTTCAAGATAATGTGTGCTATTTACTTATTTTTTATGTTTTAATAAAATGCATAATTTGATGAACAAACATTGTGGCAATTCATATATTGCAGTAAATCTGTAAGTAAGACTTTAATCTCAAGAGAACACCGGTTAAATGTAAAAAAAAAAAAAAAAGTAAAAAAAAAATCTTATCTTATTAAGAAAATAGTCCTGATCATATAGGCCTAGACCTACACAATATCCAAAACAACTAACAATACAATGAATTCATACATGTTCAGTAATAAAAATGGTAAAGTCATGTCTTTATTAAACAACATTTGTTGTGTAACTCGATAAAGTATTAAATCATTTCGCTGTGTTTTTCAGATGTTCCATCTGTTCCATCAAGGGATTAGAATGTACCAGAGGCAACCAAAATAGAGCTCATTCTGCAAAAAAATGTAGAACCCAGGAAAGACCCCACCGGCCCAGGGATGCCTGGCTGGCTACTTTTTCTATTTGCCTAGCTACTCTTATGTACTTGTGGGAAAAAATTGTCATCTTGTCTGTGGTGACGTCACCATCCCTCCGGTGTTGAGTAACGACACGTAGGTGTGCTCTGGGGACGCACGCACACACACACACACCCTGAAAACTCTTATCTCCTCTTGGAGAGGGGTGTAGGGTGAGGTAATGGATCGTTGAACCCCGGTAACCCTCCATGTTTGGGTGTCTGTTAGTAGTAGCTGCTATCTCCCTTCTGATCTTATCGTGTGTGTTTAACCCTGTAAACTCTACAGATGTTGAAGCTCCTGGCCTGTATATTAGAACCATACAGTAGATCTAGACAGCCTATGTAAACCCCCAGCCCCAAAGCACTGCTCTCATTTCTCTCTACTTTGCTTTTGTCTCCAGCACCTTCTCCTGGTCTCACTCTCTCCTTTTTTATTTATTTTTATTTAAGTCATCTTTTTAAATTCCAGAATCCATTTATTCTGCCCCTTGGCGCTCTCTGGCAATAGCTGGAGACTGAAATTTGGCTGGAATTTGGTCTCCCGCTCTCTCTCCCAGTACTCACACGGGCTAGTCGGGAACAGCTGGATAAGGGAGAGAGGGAAAGATGGAGAGAGAAATAGCCTGGCGGTTAAGACCATTCGGCCAGTAACCGAAAGGTCGCTGGTTCGAATCCCCGAGCCGACTAGGTGACGAGTGTCTGCTGGATACTAGCGTCTGTTACACAACAAAAATGTAAATGAAAAAGGCCATTTATCCTCCATTACCGTCTCTATCCTCAGGGCTTTTAATGGAGTAACACCCTCCCTCCCTCTCTTCCTTGTTCTTACTATCACATTCTTGATCTAGCCTATAACTAACTAGGCTGCTGCTGCTACTACTACTACTAGTTAGTCCTTTATTGGGTCGGATACCCGAAGTTCCCCACAGTTGATCCACAAAGAAATCAGGAATGAAAACGTTCTTTAAACCCAAGGCTCGGCTCGCGGTTCAGAACAATTATATTGCGGGTCGGAAACGTTTTAAATCATGATCTTTTTTGGTTTGTTTTACAAACCCAGGAGCTTGTTGTGTTGTGAAATCCATTCTGTGAGTGGAGAGGCAGAAATACACTACCAGCCACCCCATGCAGTGGATCAGGGAACTGTCCATTATTTGTGTGGTGCTGAAATATATGTTTTATCCCCCCACGTGACAATATGTTTACATTCCCTGGCTAGCCTAGGTCCTGAAAATGGCTAATGTAACCGGAGAAATAAAAATAAAGGTTATCAAGTGTAATATATTATACAAATAAAGTCAACTAGATGGAATATGGGGAAATCTGCACCAAATAAATGTTTAATCTTCAACATAGAAATGCTACTAAAAATAGTTTACAGAATACTTTAATCATTTGTTTTCATTTCCAGTGTCCTCCATGTCCAGTAACTGAAGTTAATTGTATGTTTTTTTCTTCTTCTAATAATAGTGTAAAATTAACAGCCTTACAGAAAGACTCATGTGAAGGCCAAATTACAGAGGAGGAACTTCTTGATGAAATGAAAGCCTTTAAGTCCGGAAATACTCCAGGGCTCAAACCTTTTTTCAATGTACTCAGAGGTCTGTTATTAGAATGTTTTAACCACTCCTATCAAAAGGTAGATTATCAGATAACCAGGAAAAAGGTCTGATTTCACAATTACTGAAACAGGACGCAGGTGGAAAATATAAAGATTCAGTCCACCTAAAAAACTGGAGGCCCCTTACACTTCAGTGTATAGGATAGAAAAATGTTTTATGCGTAACGCATTGAATTAAAAAGGTATTGTCGGAATTTATTAATCCTAATCAGACAGGTTTTTTACATGGACGATACATTGGAGATAATATAAGACAAGTACTGGGAACAATAGAACCCTATGAAAAATCTGGGAAACTGATTTTGAAAAGGCTTTTGATAAAGTACGACTAGAATTTATTTTATTTTTGGAAAATCTCTTATTCAATGTGTTTAAGTTATTTATAGTAACCTATTTATAGCAACCCCAGGTGTAAAATAATAAGTATTAAACTGTCGAGGACTAAAACAAGGTTGTCCACTTTTGGCATATCTATTTATTATGACCATCAAAATGTTAGCTATTAAAATCAGATCCAACAATAATATCGTGGGATTGGGCTAGACATCCATAGCTCCACAGTACAGTAAATTGTAATAAAAAGAGGGGGGGGAATCCTTCGCGTAAAAACAAAGATCTCATTGTACGCCGATGACTCATGTTTTCCTTTAAATCCGCAATCTGGATCCCTGCACAGCCTCATAGAGGATCTAGATGATTTCTCGAACCTCTCTGGATTATAAGTGTGCCATATTACGTGTGCAAAATATAACTTTTACCTTACCGTGTAGTTTACCAATAAAATGGTCTTACGGTGAAGTGGACATACTCGGTATTCATGTCCCAAAATAAGTAAATAATCTCACTACAATACAGTTTTATAGAAAGTTAGAAAAAATAGATAAGATCTTGCTACCATGGAAAGGTAAATACCTGTCTATTTGTAGGAAAATCACCCTGATTTAATTATTTAGTCATATCCCAGTTTATCTATTTACTTATGGCTGTCAGGCRTGTGTGTACTTGTGCTGAAGTCAGGTGCAGGAGAGCAGAGAATTGTGAACAGGCAGAACAGTTAAAAATGGAGCAGCAGCACGGCCAGGTGGACTGGGAACAGCAAGGAGTCAGCAGGCCAGGTAGTCCTGAGGCATGATCCTAGTGCTCAGGTCCTCCGAGAGAGAGAAAGAAAGAAAGAGAAAGAAAGATGGAAGAATTAGAGAGAGCATACTTAAATTCACACAGGACACCGGATAAGACAGGAGAAATACTCCAGATATAACAGACTGACCCTAGCCCCCCGACACATAAACTACTGCAGCATAAATACTGGAGGCTGAGACAGGAGGGGTCGGAAGACACTGTGGCCCCATCCGACGATACCCACGGACAGGGACAAACAGGCAGGATACAGGACATACACCAGTCAACTTGGTGTATGTAAACTTCTGACCCACTGGAATTGTGATACAGTGAATTATAAGTAAAATTATCCGTCTGTAAACAATTGTTGGAAAAATTACTTGTGTCATGTGCAAAGTTGATGTCCTAACTGACTTGCCAAAACTATAGTTTGTTAACAAGAAATTGGTGGAATGGTAGAAAAACGAGTTTTAATAACTCCAACCTAAGTGTATGTAATCTTCCGACTTCAACTGTATGTATGTATGTACGTATGTATGGGGCGGCAGGTAGCCGAGTGGTTAGAGCTTTGGACTAGTAACCAAAAGGTTGCAAGATCGAATCCCCGAGCTGACAAGGTAAAAATCAGTCTTTCTGCCCCTGAACAAGGCAGTGAACCCACTGTTCCTAGGCCGTCATTGAAAATATGAATTTGTTCTTAACTGACTTGCCTAGTTAAATAAAGGTAAAATGTTTGTATGTAGCATAATGTATTTACAGTTTTATTCACATTTCAAGTTCTGGTTATAAATAATGCATTCCGATTATCGCATAGATTGTAATGGACACCTATGATGTGTGTAAAATACTTTTTTGAAGGTTGTACTGATTTATTATGAGCTAATGCTAAGCTATTTGCCAGATAGGTGTGGCACCATGTTTGTTGACATTATACAATGCATTCTGGGTGTCAAGTAAACGTCTGTCAGACCAAAGATGTTATAATGAGGTGAAGGAATGGTTCACTCATCTTTCGGGTAAACTTTTGGGAAGTGAATGAAGTGAAGTGAATTATCATCTTTTCTCGTCTTATTATCTTCGGTTGATACGAAAAACAAACATGGCGGCGTGCACAAACTACCCATCATCGGATTTACTTTCGATTTCTAGGAAGTGTTTTACACCATTATTTCGATCAATGTTGAGCTCACCCGTGATGTGATTAATTATTAAATAGTAATTGCTATTAGCTAATTCATATTGTGGTTTCTGTCAGCTGAGAGTTATCTAAAGATGACCACTTGTGCTACGTCAATATTTCCTCTGCACAGGGACTAATGTATCTTACATTTTCCGGTTTGGATGATCGTGTGTACTTTTGCTACTTCTGTGAAAGTCTGAACATTGCATCCAAAAATAAACTTTCCACATTCAGGACATAACTTTGTAAGGACTGTGTTTGTGCAAAATGTTTCTGTAAAAAAGACAGTGTGGCTAGCTCAAATGCTGACTGCGTCAATCGAAACTGGATGTTCTAAATAAGTGTTCTAATCAAACCGGTTTGAGCATACGCTCCAGGGACCACTGTAGAATGATCACACCCATGTGTTGGTACGTGTGAAAAGGTTAAAAGTTCATTTGTTAAATTTCTTTCCTTCTTAATGCATTTGAGCCAATCAGTTGTGTTGTGACAAGGTAGGGGTGGTATACAGAACATAGCCCTATTTGGTAAAAGACCATGTCCATATTATGGCAAGAACAGCTCAAATAAGCAAAGAGAAACGACAGTCCATCATTACTTGTCTAAAACTTTGTCTAAAACTTTGAAAGTTTCTTCAAGTGCAGTCGCAAAAAACATCAAGTGCTATGATGAAACTGGCTCTCAAGAGGACCGCCACAGGAAAGGAAGACCCAGAGTTACCTCTGCTGCRGAGGATAAGTTCACTAGAGTTACCAGCCTCAGAAATTACAGACCAAATAAATGCTTCACAGAGTTAAAGTAACAGACACGTCTCAACATCAACTGTTCAGAGGAGACTGCGTGAATCAGGCCTTCATTGTCGAATTTCTGCAAAGAAACCACTACTAAAGGACACCAATAAGAAGAAGATATTTGCTTGGGCCAAGAAACATGAGCTATGGACATTAGACCTGTGTAAATCTGTCCTTTAGTCTGATGAGTCCAAATTTGAGATTTTTGGTTCCAACCGCAGTGTCTTTGTGAGACGCAGAGTAGGTGAACGGATGATCTCTGCATGTGTGGTTCCCACCGTGAAGCATGGAGGTGTGATGGTGTGGGGGTGCTTTGCTGGTGACACTGTCAGTGATTTATTTTGAATTCAAGGCTCACTTAACCAGCATGGCTACTACAGCATTCTGCTGCAATACGCCATCCCATCTGGTGTGCGCTTAGTTCCACTATCATTTGTTTTTCAACAGGACAACGACCCAACACCCCTCCAGGCTGTGTAAGGGCTATTTGACCAAAARGGAGAGTGATGGAGTGCTGCATCAGATGACCTGGTCTCCACAATCACCCGACCTCAACCCAATTGAGATGGTTTGGGATGAGTTGGACCGCAGAGTGAAGGAAAAGCAGCAAACAACTGCTCAGCATATGTGGGAACTCCTTCAAGACTGTTGGAAAAGCATTACAAGTGAAGCTGGATGAGAGAATGCGAAGAGTGTGCAAAGCTGTCATCAAGGCAAAGGGTGGCTTCTTTTTTGGTTACTACATGATTCCATATGTGTTATTTCATAGTTTTGATGTCTTCACTCTTAATCTACTATGAAGGTAGTAGTAAAAATAAAGAAAAACCTTTGTATGAGTAGATGTGTCCCAAACTTTTGACTGGTACTGCATAGCACAAGTCTGGATTTCACCCCATCTCAAAATCAAATAGTTTTGACAGTTTGAAACTTTGCTTAAGGTTCCACGCAGATGTGCAAGATCAGGAACAGGCGCGAAGCTGGGCACAGTGTACAGTTTGACTAGGCTGTTGATATTGCCTGGGGTTATTCKGCGTGCAAAATGACTTGTAGATCAATGACTGTCATGCAGTTCGACACTGAGGGAGAGGATTCTTCAGTTGTCACAAAAGATGAAAAGTATTTTCAGAAAGTATAAAGAATGTAATATGAGGAAGACATGAGTGAACTGGCGATTTGTCACGTTTGAATCATTTTCTGACCGATGCATGCTACATTTGGATCGGTTTGGGGTCCGTGGACCGATGCACTTATATCTTAAAAACATTACAATCGGGGACCGGTGGTTATCGGTAAATTGTTACATCCCTAATTGAAAGCATTCATTCATTTACTGCTCGACAAAACAAAGTCCATAACAGGCTACAGCACTTTACAAAACAAGATACYGGTAGCTAGCTAACTAGTTAACTGTCAAAATAAAGAAAAACACTTGAATGAGTACGTTTGTCCAAACTTTAAGACTGGTACTATATATATATATTTTTWAATTAAATAAATAAATACAAAATTGGTTAATGAATGATACTGTATACATAGGACTGGTGGAGTTAGTTCGAAGCCCCTTTTTTCCAAAGCAAAGTTGTCAATGTGCCGCATCTCAAATGTTGAATAGACAAACTCATTAAATGCATGCAGGGAGGGGAATGATAGCCAACTACTCCGGAGTCATAAAAACAAGTCATGGATCTGCTCTCGGAACAATTATACGCAGGTGGGTCAGGATGTGGAGAAAAATCTGTCCAGATGTCGGGCATCAGATGGAGCTCGGAATTGATGTGGGCGGTTCCAAAGAACTGACCCATGCAGAACTCTACTACTAGGCCTCTGTTGGATCATTAATATGGGGGACATCTAGCTGGCTTTACCATAATGACTCCTTGTGACATTGGTTGTCAGTGTCTCCCTGTGCTGCTGTACATCAGTGGTCTGTCTCCCTTATACGTTTCTTTATTGAGCATGTCTTGTTCTGCATGTTTATTGTTAATCAGACGAAGCATCTCAGGAAGAGCCCCAGCCCTCCGCACTGTAATATGTAATTATGTCAGTGCACTGAATGCAAATTAGTCTAGTGGGATGGCAGGAGCTGAATAGCTATGGTTTAGGGATGGGGAGGGAAGAGAGGGATAGTGGTGGCAGAGGAGTGTGAGGGGGGGTGTAAGTCCTAGTCATTGCCTGAGCCCATTCATCATGCAATGCCTGCTGGGATGCGCGGGGGTTAGCCGCACACAATCACAGCCTGTTCTGCTCTGTTCTGGCTGTGACTGTTCTCATGTGCTCTGCTCTGTTGTGTTCTGTGGTCCTCTGTTCTCTTGTATTCTCCTCTTATTCTCATGTTTTCTTGTCTTCATCCGTATTTCTTGTCGTGCTCTGTTGTCGATGTTTACCCCCATCCCTCCTCTGTCAGCTCTCTACCAGAACAAATATGTTCTCCAGAAAAAAACATAATTGCATTGTTTATATGTCAGTGTTGTAATGAACAAACATCAAGGTCGGGCCTGCTGTGATGCTATGTTATGAGAGCAGAATACTGTTGGTATCAGTCTGTCCGTCCAAGTGTCCATCCTCCATACAGGCCTTGGCCTAGGGCTTTCAAGTAAAAACCACCTAAAYGGACTTCAAAGGGCAAAATGCCTTCACATAAGTTTAGGACTAGTCCTATTCCTAGCTCGAACTCTAGCAACATTATAATGTATGTCTCACACCTGTGTTTTAATCTGCGGAGGAGGTATCACCAAGTCGTCTGCTGTGTTTTCTAATGAAGTTGGGGAGATGTGACGACATGTCATGCATCTAATTTCCTGCTTAATTGTGTTGATGTTGGGGCTGATGCGCTGGCTCCTATTGGTGTTGCTGTGGTTAATCTCCCACTGCGACAGGAAACCGTGGAGTCACTGGGGGATACGGGGGGGATATGGCATCAATAATTAGATTTGTCTATGCTACCTTCCCTGTGTGAGCAGAGGGACGGGGATAGCGATAGATTGAGACGGGGAGATGGAGGGAGGGAGAGCTGAGTGAGTGAAGTTTTTGTTTTTCTATTGATTGACGTACAGATATCTTGAGAAGTTCCGGATGTTCTGCAAAGTTACTTCGTTTTGCACAACAACTAATGTCTCTCAAAGTTTGTCATGCAACTAATAAAAACAAACTTTATTCCTGCACAGCAAAACATCCTGTTTGAATGAATATGCGGTGGAGTTTATTTTCTTTTATGTCACTCTGTCAACACTTTTGAGCACATTAACCTACATGAATCGCAACATGCGCGGGGATTTTTATGCCTTTGTAATCTTTGGGCGGGCTGCATAAGCGTTTCTAAGGGTCCAAACAGTGTAATTAAAATACATTTTTAAAAACGCTTTCAGTGTTAACTTAAATGACTAAAACCAGATGTGAAGTATGTATAAAAAATATTAGASCTATATATATTTTTTCGATATTGTAATCTTTGAGTACTAACAATGACCATAATAAAAGCTAGACAGTCAGGGACAATTTAAAATGTCCAAAATAATGAATATAGCAGTATACATTTTGTTATTATGTTTGAGCAAAAGAACACAGCATTAGCCATGGCAAAATGAATATAATTGCAGGAAACCAGCTTTAAAACTGCAAAAAAATATAATCTCCATGGCAGAATATGTAAAATTGCAGAAATGTAACTTTACAACTACAGCATTTTCTAGCCACTGCATGGCAAAATGTGTAGATTTGCAGGAAATTAGCTTAACAATTCTACGATTTCTCTACAATGCCAAGATGGGGGCCTCTAAAATGTACTCTACAATTTAGCCAAATCGACAGGCCGACCGCGCTCATTGCCACACCCCTGCCACGCCCACGACCTAAGCCCTTTTTTTATCCATAAAAAACCCTGCATGTATAAGCCTGTTTTTGGCAGAAGAACAATGTTTGTGACTTGCCTATTTTTCCTGTAGACCCAGATCCAGGGCTTGATTGATTAGGACCTTAAGCCTACTTGCTGTTAATTATGGGGAAGATAAAGCTGCACTGTAACGTTGCTGCCTGCCTGGGAAATAAGTAATGAATTAGTGATAAGGCTCTCAGACACAGAGACAACACCATTACAATGGCATCTGTTTACTTTAGATGGACCGGTTGGATCTTGCCATTTGCAGAGTGGGTGATCTGAGCTTTTCTGATGTAAAGAGAAGGGATAGGCTAGTGTATCGAACACTTTTGCCTTTCAGTTTTTTCTCTTTCCCAGACCGTCTGTTTCTCGTTCTCTTTGTGTCACCCCATCTATCTCTTTCTATTGCTTCTATCGTTCTCTCGCTCGCTCTCCCTCTCTCTCTCTCTCTCTCTCTCTGTGTTTCTCACTCTCTATCACCCCATATATCTTTCTTTCTTTCTATCACCTCATCCCTCTCGCCTTCCATCTCCCGGCAGAGTCATTCCATGTCATTCTAGCATGCCAGGACACCCACCATCTTAGATTGTTCTGAAATCTTTTCTGTAGTTAAAAACAGATAAGATTAGCATTCCTGCAACATTATTTTGTTGACATTTAATTTGATCTCTGAGAAATTAAGCTACGTGATTGCACCCACATTGGCCATTTACATTTTTAGGATTCACATAATTTTCTATAAATATAGTACCCAACATCCGATTTGAACCAAACTTTTTCCTACCATTGATTTAAGAGATGAGCAATCCAATAAAATTCTAAAAAGCCACCCACGGACCCCCCACACTAATCCCACCTCACGAAGCAGTATACAGTTTTCGTTCYCTATGCCTTGCGGCTTGGAATATTGCTTCTTCATCCTATGTAGTGTATTTCCTGGAAATCTGGTATTCCCTAAGATTTTTCCCCCCTCCTGTTCAAGAAAACTTGGCATTCATATCGCTTGCATTATTTACCATATGTTACTGTGAAAAGTACCAGTTTTTTTTCCATTCAAGCAATTCAGTTTGTCCTTCTCATAGCAACCCTAATGGTTAATCCCAACTCTACTTKAATAGTCTAACAAATGGCAGCTTTCCGAGAGGGCTATCCCTATGGTGCAATTCTCATATGAAGACTTTTCCTACAAGCCCAAAACTTTGATGGAGAAATGGGCTAGTGACTAAAACTGTCGCGCCAACCCTAATAAAATGATACAATGATAAACCATTGCTTGACAGTCATATGTTTTTCGAAAACGTCTCTATATGTAGTGTGATTAGTGACATTTACCATTAAACCCAACCCATAATCTTTACAAAACACTATACAGTGTTTATTTGGGACTTTCCCCATTTGAAGACCATTTAGACCATAACATCAAAGCCATTAGAACTGCTGGGTTCACCAGGAATGATCCCAACCTTTTTTGAAGGTAATAAACCACACACAGAGGGGCCGTTTCCTGGACACAGATTAAGCCTAAGAGAAGGACAAACTGAATTGCTTTCATGACGGAATGGCTTGCATCGTGAGGATGACCACACAATTTATGTGCTGTGCCACTAGCTGCTAATATACTGTACTATGGCTGTGGATTAGGCTCCTAGCTCCTAACTGCCCTGTATGAGAGCTCTAATACAGCAAAGTCAATCCCCACACTAATATCAGCAACAACAAAAAAGTTTTATTTTACACCTGATCGGTTCAGTGAAAAGCCAAATGACATTTACTCCTGAGGTGCTGACCTGTTGCACCCTCGACAACCACTGTGGTGATTATTATTATTTGACCCTGCTGGTCATCTATGAAAATTTAAACATCTTGGCCATGTTCTGTTATAATCTCCACCCGGCACAGCCAGAAGAGGACTGGCCACCCCTCATAGCCTGGTTCCTCTCTAGGTTTCTTCCTAGRTTCTGGCTTTTCTAGGGAGTTTTTCCTAGCCACCGTGCTTCTACACCTGCATTGCTTGCTGTTTGGGGTTTTAGGCTGGGTTTCTATACAGCACTTTGAGATATCAGCTGATGTAAGAAGGGCTTTATAAATACATTTCATTTGATTTGATTCAGTGACATGTGTTATTTTACAGGTTCAGCCATAGTAGTACGTTGTCCCTGGAGCAAAATAGGGTTGTAAGTGCCTTCCTCAAGGGCACATATTTTCACCTTGTCAGCTCAGGTATTCAAATCAGCGGCCTTTCGGTTAATGGCCCAACACTCTAACCACTAGGCTACCTGCTGTCTCTACACTCTAACCATTAGGCTACCTGCCGCCCCTACACTCTAACCACTAGGCTACCTGCCGTCTCTACACT
Source organism: Salvelinus sp. IW2-2015 (assembly GCF_002910315.2). Classification (NCBI taxonomy): domain Eukaryota; kingdom Metazoa; phylum Chordata; class Actinopteri; order Salmoniformes; family Salmonidae; genus Salvelinus; species Salvelinus sp. IW2-2015. The sequence continues at coordinate 28,826,544 of NC_036845.1, forward strand.
CTAACCATTAGGCTACCTGCCGCCCCTACACTCTAACCACTAGGCTACCTGCCGTCTCTACACTCTAACCACTAGGCTACCTGCTGTCTTCCACTCTAACCACTAGGCTACCTGCGTCCTCTACACTCTAACCACTAGCTACCTGCCGCTCTACACTCTAACCACTAGGCTACCTGCCCCTCTACACTCTAACCACTAGGCTACCTGCCGCCTACACTCTAACCACTAGGCTACCTGCCGCCTACACTCTAACCACTAGGCTACCTGCGCTCTACACTCTAACCACTAGGCTCCTGCGCTCTACACTCTAACCACTAGGCTACCTGCGCTCTACACTCTAACCACTAGCCTACCTGCCGCCTCTACACTCTAACCACTAGGCTACCTGCCCGCCCCTGCCGCCCTACACTCTAACCACTAGGCTACCTGCCGCCCCTACACTCTAACCACTAGCCTACCTGCCGCCTCTACACTCTAACACTAGGCTACCTGCCGCCCCTACACTCTAACCACTAGCCTACCTGCCGCCCCTACACTCTAACCACTAGCCTACCTGCCGCCTCTACACTCTAACCACTAGGCTACCTGCCGCCCCTACACTCTAACCACTAGCCTACCTGCCGCCTCTACACTCTAACCACTAGGCTACCTGCCGCCCTGGCGATTACTATTCACTCATACATTTCTGGACTTTCACCTTAGTTCAGCACCTCTATTGACAACCTATCCGGCCCAGTGTCCCCACCACACTACTTGGATAACCTCATTCCGTTCCACTCCTCTAACCCACACTTTTTCTAACCATCATGGGATAGGGGAAGGGGCTAAGGGGGTGAGTTGTCACCTGATGGATATATGGTGGAACCCCCCCCCTCCCCACACACATACACACTAGGGTTCGGCGATATTACGATATTATCATCTATCGGCGATGATTGACAGCCATCGCTGGCGGTGACGCCATTGCGATGTGACAGACGATGGTTTAGCCTATTTGAACTTGACTGGCGCAGCGCAGTACAGAAGGGAGTCAGGCAGCACATGAGTGACGTTTGAGTAATTTGCCTATTCCTGTTTCCGGTAGCCTATTTCAATAAATAGGTTGTATACAGAACACAAGAGAGGAATGTAGGCTAGACAGAGGGGATAATTCTACCACAGCAGCGCAAAATGTTCCATGCAGAAGCTCCACCAGAAAGGAATATTGGAAATGATTTGCCTGCACTTACCCTCTGCCCAGGCTTTTAACAACATTATCTKTCATCATGATTGGACCAGTTGTAGCATGCGATTACCCAACGGTAGGCCAATAGGGGGGCGATACCATCATATACAGTATCACGATGTTCTATGAGTTCATAATCACGATAGTACAGAGGTTGACATCGCTCAACCGTAACAAACACACACGCACACTCCCTAGTGCCTACCTCCCTTTGCAAACTCCTGTTATGCTATTGAGCAGGATTCAGTCCAAGGTTTAGTCTCCCAGTGAGAGATCAGAGTGTGACAGAACTATAATTAGCATCACCCGCCATGTCTCCTAGAGGGTCACCATCATTCCAGAGCTCTACTCCTCCTCTCCTCTCCCCAACCCCTCCCCTCCTTACCTCTGACCCATTCACATGATAGACAGCGTCTCGGGTGACATCACCCTTTCATAATGGCTTCCTCTCACCAATCTTCCCTTTCCTCCTGCTGTCCTTCCTTTCCTTCCTCTCGTCAATCGCTCCGGCTAAGTAAATTAGGGTGATTTCAATAAAGCTACCATCGTCCACCTCACTCCATTAGTTTGATTAACACCCAGTGGTTCCTGGTTCCTCTATGTCCCGGAGTCGTCATCCGTCTCTCCTCCCCTTCTCCTGGTCTCACTAGACAAGGAGGTAGTTCTGCCTTTCATGAATCCTTGTAACCTAGTTACTGGTGCTCAGCAGGGGAGAGAAAATCATTTAAGGAAGTGGCTTGCTGAGGCAGTGCTGGTACTACTACGAAACCCAGGAGCCCTCGCAAACAAGGTTTTCACTCATAACATGTTTCATCTGATGGATGTATTCTCTTTGTTTGGTTGTTTTTCCTCTCTAGAAGTGAAATTATAAGGAGGCCTGTTTTCGGGTTAGTCTGCTACCTGTTGGGAGCCATTGGAGGACATTTGGCAGCCATCTTGTTTTGGGTTGGTATGAGCTCTGCCTCCTTAAGTACAGATCTAGGGTCATCTTACCCTCTAAAAATCCAAACCTTAACCATACATAGGGAAATGTAAAACTGACCTCGGATCAGTGTCGAGAGGCCCTTTCGTTCCCAAGAGGCCTAGGACCAGTCCTCGTCAGGATTTTCAGATTGACGAGAATAGAATGAGGTCATTCTGAGAAMTAATGCATTTTATATGTGGTCAGAGGTTAAGCATCCATACACTGCTACTCTGACACCTGAGAATGGGCTAACAGCTGTGGTTTACCTTACCTTCTTTCCCACCCGCTCTCCACTCTTCAATTTCCCATTTTTTTTCTCTTTCATTCCTCTCTCATATTTCAGGGTTTTGCATCAGTTTCTCTCAACCCTATCTTTTTATTGGAATTAGCCCTCTCTCTCCTATCATCATTCTCTCTCATCTTTAAATCTGTCCATTAATTCGCCTTTTGATGCTTCGCCTTTTGATGCTAGCCTGCTAGCCTGTCTCTTTTTTCACCATCTCTCTCTATCATATGCTCTCATCCCTTTCTCTCTATCCGTCCATTCATTCCTCGCTCTTACTCTYCTTCTCCCCCCTCTCTCATTCTCGCTCTCTTTTGCTCTCTCTGTCCCCCCAACCCCCCCACCCACCCATCCACCCTTTCTCTCCTTGGCTGTTGTTGAATAATGAAAGCCTGGAAGGGCCATAGGCCAGAGTACCAGTTAACCCTTTGATCTCTGATCACACATGACAGATTGACAAGGGCATCCGCCKCATCCTCCCTACCTCTACCTAAATGTACCCACAATACATCCTGTCTTATTGATGGGGTTTTGAACCAGCAGGAAGTTGCTCTAGTGCCATAGCCTTTGTTATCTTAACGTTGATGTTTTATTGAAGCCCCTGAAAAGGCTGTGATTAATTATTCATTTGGGTGCAAGACGTTAGGGCTGCACAATATGTGTAAAAAATTAATTGTTATTCCTTTTACCAAATATTACAATTTTGATTTGACTTGCCATATAGATTTTTTTTTTTTACTTGGGAGAACTGTTGGAATCATAGTAATAGAATGCGTTATGTGAAGAAGCAAACTGTTCCAAACAGGAACGATGCTGCTTTACAATCTGTTGACTGCATTTGACCCAACAGAACAGCAGGGAGGAGGAACTGTGCTGCTTGAGTGACAGGGTGTGAGGTTTGTGTGTGTGGGAAGCAGCCGAAAGAGGGAAAGAGATACGACAGAGTAAACAATAAAAATGGGCGTTACATGCAGCTGGGTGATGTTTCAAACTATTGCGATATGGGGATCTTTTGCGAAATGGATATCAATGATGTCAATATTGCGATTTCGATGTGAATTTGATTAACTGTGCAGCCCTACAAKAGGTGTCATGACATTCTCGGGCCCCTATTCTCTACCAAGATTTTCCAGCACATAGCTTTGACCTACTACAGTAGCTATGTTGGAYTATTGTACCTCAAACAATGTGCATGTAGGTTGGTTAAGATTCAAACCTTCTCAAACAGCCTAATTCATACTCTTAGAGGAGGGCCTCCCACAATAATGTTATTTGCACCGCATTCAAGTTCAAGTATTGGATTCTTCACACTAATCCAATTCCACTACCGTTTCAAGCTTTTTAAAATTATATTTAAACAAGCTTTGTTTTTATACTTACAAGACCATCGTGCTTGATTGAGCAAGCCGTTCTGTCTTGTAGTAATGTGGTGCCAGCCTGTATTTTCTTAAACCTTTTTATTTAGCAATACATGTCATTGAGAAAAAAWTWATATTTAATGAAATATTTTTTKGGGGTCAGTAGGTGGTGGTGTGTTGGACACAGACACTCATATATAGAGGTCTATAGAACCAGTCTGCATTCCTGATTTCTGTAACCGTTAGCTTGCCTTGTAATATTGACATAAGCTCAGAAATATGCTGATCAATGGGCAATACCGGCACTGAACACAAGGGGTGCTATTTTGAAACCCCACAGATCATCTGTAATMCGAAAGTTAGCAATGCTAATAAGTACATATAGAATCTCAAAGAGAATGCTAACTAAATGCTAACGAGCGCATTGCGAACATTTTATACTGTCTCTGACCTAAACTATTTTCAGGACAGACGTCCCAGCTCATAAAGTTATGCAAGTAACAAACAAATGCTACTCACAGTTTGCTGCACGCACAAAACAAATATTAGACAGGAAAGCTCTTAATCCAGGAGGGGATTCTCTGCTGTTACCAAGTGAAGCATGATTTTGGAAGAAGCTAACCACTAGCTAGATAGCTAACTAGATACTAAATTAATTGCCTCTGCCCTTCCTACTAAATTAGCTAACCAGCTACCAAATTAGCTAACCAAATGCACAACTGCAGAGCATTTAGGACATTTTAAACAGTTAAATGAATAGTTATAAAATATCTAGCTGGCAAACATTTAGCTGTTAATTCCATACTGTAACTAGATCACCTGGCTCGTGCTGCACAACAGTGAGTGACTCACAAGGCTCCGGTCTCTCGTCGTTGTGTGCTCGCAAACAAACACCACTTGACTGTGGACTACTGGTGAACTTCATAATGACAAAGTGACCGGTGATATGAAGAATACGGCCTTCTTTATTTCCTAACGTACTGCACACGTTGACTGGAGCTATTTACTCAATAAGTAGCTACAAATATTCACATTTATAAAAATAAAAAAAACTACTTTTGACGGTAATGAAAAAACATTCAGTCGCTATTTCCAAATACCCTGCTATACGGTATACCGCTTGAGCCTGCAAACTAATGTGTTCTGCTCCAGCAGCGGAGGAGCTGGATGTTTCAGTGGGACCAGAAGATAAACAAGTGCATAGATAGGGCCTGGCGCTCCGTCAATCAGCTGGGGTACGCATTTCAGGGAGCACAATCCTCCCCTCTGCCATTAAGGAGTGTTTCCTTGGGATGTACCGTAGGGATGGAGGGCATAGGTAGACAGTGTCCTTCGCCCCTGCCTGTTGGGTACTCTTTTCCCACAGTTTTGTTAGAGAGGGCGAGGGCAGGTGTTCGGCAGGCTCTAGCGAAGGACTCTGGGTGCTAGTGTAACAGTATAACTTTAGACCGTCCCCTCGCCCCGACACGGGCGCGAACCAGGGACCCTCTGCACACATCAACAACAGTCACCCACGAAGCGTCGTTACCCATCGCTCCACAAAAGCCGCGGCCCTTGCAGAGCAAGGGGAACCACTACTTCTAGGTTTCAGAGCAAGTGACGTAACCGACTGAAAGGCTGCTAGCGCGCACCACCGCTAACTAGCTAGCCATTTCACATCCGTTACACTAGCTAACTAGGACTCCGGTACACAGCAGACGGGATAGGTAGCTAGCTAACGATAGCTAGGACATAGGTATACTGTGTCCGTCAACCCCGCCTGTCGTGCATTGTTTTCCCGCAGTTCAATTAACGATGCAGGAAACCAATGGGATGCTCGATCCCACATTATTGGCAAGACGCACGTAGTAGTACACACACCACAGTCCCTGTYCATTGCCAATCAGTGATGCTCTTTTAAGAGCCACCTAATAATTTAAAATAAGCACACGGGTGTGTGCGGGCCGGTGTGTGTGTCTCAGGACTGGAATATACATTTGCATYGCATTGTTTTTTGCTTGTCTGATTGGTCTTGATATCTTATTAGGAAAGGCAGAGGCAATTAAGCCTGTAAACATGCACCATSACATCCATTTGCATGTATTATTCAGTGAATAAATCAATTTTTTTGTTGCTTACTGTACATCTGACACGTGTATCAATTAATCAATCTTGTAATACATAACCCAATCACCCAATGTTAGGCACTCTGCTGGGTCTTATTAACCCTTGATAATCAATATTCACTCTCTTTCTTCTTAAGTGCTAGTCGTAAGCTTTAGAGACCCAGCTACAGAGGCCAGGACGTATTGATCGTTTGCTCTGATTGGAAGCTTCCCATCAGGAGTGGGGGAAGAGTGGGGGAGGTGGTAGTCAGGGTCACAGACTGGGTAAATCATCTTACCTTTCTCATCTCTTTCTCCCTCTTTCCCTGTTCTGTTACCACAGCTGTCTCAGGCAGCAGGAGAGAAAACATGGCGCCGCCACTGCCTGTGTGTGTTTGAAGGCCGTGTGGCGGAACGAATGGGAAATGTTACATTGGGTTTACAGTGACCGTTTGTGGCTGAATTTACTTTGGCAGCTGGTGAAATGTTGTGCATGTGATGCCAGAGACAGGTTTCACATTTTACACAGCCAACACACCGCTCTGCTGCAGTGTGTGTTTGTGTGATTTGATGCCCATAACTCCCCCTCCTAACACACACACACATCCACACACATCCACGCTCCATTAAACTGTCAAACGGGTGTGTATACGCTGCTGCACACTGGCATTTAATCCATAACTGTCCGTTTCCCAGAACGGACAGTGAAAAGCACAGCAACCTGCACACGCACACACACACACACACACACACACACACACACACACACACACACACACACACACACACACACACACAGACAGTGAGCTGGGGGGGGGGGGGAGAAATGAAGGAAGGCAGGGTAACAGACAGACGCCCAATAGACCTGTCATCTCCCTGACATCCCGCATGTCTCACCTGATGCTGGCTGGGGATGGCAGGGCGGGGGACTGGGCGGGTGGAGTGTTATGGAACAGCAGCTGTAACTGGGGCTGGGAAGGTAGGAGAGCTGGCTGAAGCTGTGGGGGAGTGGCAGGGCTAGGCATGTTTGTATTCCATGAAGTAGTGAGTAAAATCATATCAGTCACCGTCATGAGGGCACAGTGTTCTGTCTTTTGTTTGTTTATGCAAACCGTGACTKTCTATATGGACTGTTATTCTGCATCCAGGCAGGCCTATCTGCTGTTGTTGATTAAACTGTGAAAGCACGCTGATGATGATGATGATGATTCTGAATACAACCCGCTCCCCATCCTCACCAGCCAGTGAAAAATGCTATCTGTTTCATCTGGCTGAGCCAAAATATGGGCAGCACAGCACAACATAATGTCTCCTCTCTCTTTTGTCAGCTATTCTTCCTTACCGCGGTATTCCCATGGGAACCCCTCTTCGTTGCCGGAATCACAGGCAAATCTGTACGGGCTGCTCGGCTTTCTCTTTTCTGGACATGAAAGAGGGAGAGAGGGAAGAGAGAGGGGGGAGAGAAAGGGGATGGAGGGAGAGAGAAAGAAATAGGGAAGAGTCGTGTTCCATTGAGAGTGATAATGTTCTGGTACCTGACACGTAGCCAGGCAGGCTCTTAAATCCAGCTCATCATCATTTCATGAGGAGGTATTGTGGTGCTGCTTATCACTGTCTGATCAGCCAATCAGAGCCGGTGTTATCCCCCTCGGCCCACAGATTGATTGGGCCAGATTTGAGGAGGTCGGGAGGGCAATGGTGGCTGTTTGTCCTGCTGATCTGAGCTTGTGTTTCAAAAGCCTTGTTTTGGGTTTGGCACACGCTTTATGTGGTTTGTATTGTGTTTCTGGCAGGTTGGCATGTGTATTTTTTGTTATTTCATCGTAAATATATTATATATGGGTTATATACAGTGGCGGACAAATATATTGGCACCCTTGCACTTTTCTTAAATAATTCCCTATTTCTTAGAAAATAAGCTGCAATTGAAAAAAAGTTTTGGTCTCCCACGTAGTTATTGAATTGCCAATATTGCAGAAGCCATTTGAGGGAGAAAAAAATGTTTCTGCAGTGTTGGCAATCCAATAACTACGTGTGGAGACAAACTTTTTTCAATTGCAACATATTTTTTAAGAAATAGGGAATTATTTGTTACATTATATTGTGTCTGCGCACAGTAGTGTTGAGTTGGTTTGGATTGTGTTGTATGTGGTCTATTATGCCACGTCTCCTATAAGAGTCCACCTTGTATTGTTTCTGCACAGTAGCGTTTCCCTACCGTGATTCCATATGATCTGTTATCCATAGTATAGATTTATCGCTTGGTCTTGTTCAGCAAATCCATAACATATGTTCAGCAAAAGAATAGCTACATATCCCACGTTTGTCTTCCGAGTCCGATGCRAATGGTTACAGATAAAAGATGAAATCCTAGCAGATGTTTTATGTAGATATTTGTTTTCTTCTAATGCACGACTTCTTAGAGATATCAAGCAATTTTGGCTGGCTTCTCTGACTGTCAGTGTGATCAGATAAGAGAAGACCCCGCAGCATATTACAGTTGTGTGTGCACTAAGCTCGTACTTCTCTTTGACCTATCAACAGTCTGACTTTCACCTCTGAAAGACCTCTTCTGTATTGCAAACACAAGGAGAGCACATTAACAATGCTCTCTCGTTCTCTCTCTCCCAATGGAGAAGCTTTGTGCTGCTGCTGGCCCAGTGTCCTTCAGTGTTGTGTCCTGAGGTGGCAGTGGGTAAACAATCTGAACAAACACTCCTCCCACTCACATTGATCCCAAGGTCTCTCTCTCTCTCTCTCTCTCTCTTCTCTCTCCTCTCTCTCTTTCTCCTCCTGTCTTCTTCTCTCCTCTCTCTTTCTTCTCTCTCTCTCTCTTCTCTCTCTCTCTCTCTCTCTCTCTCTCTCTCTCTCTCCTCTCTCTCTCTTCTCTCTCTCTCTCTCTCTCTCTCTCTCTCTCTCTCTCTCTCTCTCTCTCTCTCTCTCTCTCTCTCTCTCTCTCTCTCTCTCTCTCTCTCTCTCTCTCTCTCTCTCTCTCTCTCTCTCTCTCTCTCTCTCTCTCTCTCTCTCTCTCTCTCTCTCTCTCTCTTCTCTCTCCCTCTCTCTCTCTCTCTCTCCTCTCTCTCTCTCTCTCTCTCTCTCTCTCTCTCTCTCTCTCCTCTCTCTCTCTCTCTCTCTCTCTCTCTCTCTCTCTCTCTCTCTCTCTCTCTCTCTCTCTCTCTCTCTCTCTGCTCTCTCTCTCTCTCTTCTCTCTCTCTCTCTCTCTCTCTCTCTCTCTTGTCTTCCAGCTGGACACCATCACCACATTGATTCCACCTGCCCTGAATTTATATGAAAGCCACTTCTCACCTCTTCTCCCCCTCCAACCCTGTCAAAAAAATGATAAATGACCACCATTGTGAGTTTGTCTCAGGGACTACAATCTCATTTCTCTCCTAAGTAAACCACCACTCGTCTGTGCGTGTGTGTTTGTATCTTATTCACTGCCCCAGGCCCTCTTGATTTCCACACATAAACCCGTCGGCCATCTTATTCCAGCGCTGCAGTACATCCATATGCATGACATAAAGTGGAGGAATGGAGCGATTGAATCCATATACAATATACACCGTAGGATGCAGCCTCCTGTGGCCCCTAGCTAATAGCCACCGCTGTCACTCAACTTACTGAGAAAATGGCTGGAAAATATTGGAAATCATTCCAAGTGCAGTAAATTATACTTTCTCCTTGATTGCTTAATCATAACTCAATATCCAACCTACTGGAATGAATTTGAAATTAGTTCGAGCCGACATTGAGTTAGAAGGGTGAGATTGGCCAGGAAGAAGCTCAGAACACATTTGGTCCCTTCATCAGATGTTGTGATCTTTAAGTGGTTTCACTACCCTCCTTAATGGATTCTCGTCTTGTCTGGCAAATATACAGTGGGGTCCRTAATTATTGGCATCAAAAAGAGTGTACTGGTGTGCTTGGCCAAAGAGCTCTATTTTCATGTCATCGRACCATAGCACCGCCTGGAGTTTGATAAACAGCATTGGCACTTGGATGGGAACCGGTGCTATGTTCAGATAACATGAAAATGGAGCTCGTTGGCCACGCACACCAGTGGTGGGTTTGGCGTTGAAAAACAGAAGCATATGCAGAAAAGTATCTCATACCTACTGTAAAATACGGTGGTGGATCTATGATGTTATGGGGCTATTTTGTTTCCACTGGTCCTGGGGCCCTTAAGGTCAACAGCATCATGAACTTGACTAAGTACCAGGGCATTTTAGCCAAAAACCTGGTTGCCTCTGCCAGGAGGCTGACACTTGGCTGCAAATGGATCTTCCAGCAAGACAATAACCCCAAGCACGAATCAAAATCCACAAAGAAATGGTTAATTGACCGCAAAAATCAACATTTTGCAATGGTCATCAGTCTCTGGACTTGATCCCCATTGAAAACCTGTGGTTTGAATTGTTGAAGGCAGTCCATAAGTGCAGATGAAGGATATCAAGGATCTGGAAAGATTCTGTATGAAGAAATGGTCTAAAATCCCTCGTTCTTCAATCTCATATTTTTTTTTGGGGGGGGGGAAAGGCTCAGTGTCTTTATCCTCGCAAGGGGAGGGTACCAATATTGAAGTATTGAAAACAAGGGTGCCAATCATTTTGACCCCTATCTTTTAAAAATACAAAATAATAATACTTGTTAAACAAAATGTCTTTCTCTGAACAATTGTATTATTATAAAATGATATAGTTTCCAAAGTTTTTTGCATATGCAATGTAGCTCAGTATTTGTGTTGTTTATTTTATAAAGTATTTTATTGCTCATCTTTATCAAGGGTGTCAATCATTATGGACCACACTGTTTTTACACTACTGTTACTGCTACTGTTATCTTTTTGTCCTGTACCAGCCAATTTAAAGATGGGACCTGGTGCGTCTCTGCTTGGCACTCAGCATTAAGAATATAGATTGGGGGGTAAGGCCCTGTGATAGACTTGTTGTTTGAGTGAAAGGCATTCATTTTCCTCCGTTTTTGGGGGGATAGTGTGTGTGTGTGTGTGTGTGTGTGTGTGTGTGTGTGTGTGAGATGTGTCTCTTGTGTGTTCATTCATCTCTATAATGGGGGAAGGGGTGGGTTGAGTTGATGAAGTTGTATGTTCCTCTCTCTCCACTGTGCAGTGGGGAGAATACTATGAACAGATACCTCTACTTTACTGCTACACTATTCGCTAATGAACGTGTGTGTGTGTGTGTTTGCATGTGTGTGTGTTTGCGAGTGCACAGGCATGTGCGCTGGCGTGTGTGTGTGTGTGTGTGTGACTGGATGTGTGCATCTGTTGGTACCAGTGGAGGCTCCTCAGAAGAGGACCATCCTCCTCAGTGGATTTCTTCAACTTAAAAATGGTAAAACATTGAAAACTAGACTAAATATATTCACGTCACCAAATAATTGATCAAAACCCACTGTTTTGCAATGAAGGTCTACAGTAGCCTCAAAAGCACTCTGTAGGGTAGCACCATGSTGTAGCCCGAGGACAGCATGCTTCCGTCCTCCTCATGGTACATTGACTTCAATACAAAACCTAGGAGGCTCTTGGTTCTCACCCCCTTCCATAGCCTTACACAGTAATTATGACAACTTCCGGAGGACGTCCTCCAACCTTTCAGAGCTCTTGCAGCATGAACTGGTGTTGTCCACCCAATCAAAGGATCAGAGAATGAATTTAGTACTGAAAGCTTAAGCAGCAGCTAGCTGGCACTGCAGTGCATAACATGTGGTGAGTAGTTGACTGAAAGAGAAAGACAATAGTCGAACAGCTTTGAACAAATACATTTCTTCAAAAATGAAGGAGGAGCGAGAGAGATTGCGCCATTTTTTCCAGTTTCACTTACTTAGCTAGCAAATGCAGCTGGCTAATTTAGTTACTCAAACAGAGGGATGCTATGTTAGCTAGCTGTCTATGACTATCCAACACAACACTGGAACTCTTCCAAGTCAAGGTAAGCTTTTGGTTATATTAAATTATTGCCACTGTGGCCCGCCAGTCTAACTGCCTACTGACTATACACTGTAACGTTACTGGTTGTAGTGGGTTTACTAGTGCATTAGTTCTATTAGCTATGTTGACTAGGACGTTACTTTAGCTCATATGGGCACAACGATGTAGGCTKTGTGTAGCGGTTATGATATGGTTTGGCTTGGAAAGTTTTTTTCGCCTGGCCACATACAGCTGATGTGTTGTTCGTTGAAGTCCACAAACGAAGGGAAAAGGTGAGAGGAGGAGAGCGCATAGAGGCTAGAATGAATACAACATGGCTGCTATGATCTTGGGTGCATTCAATCCGCTGATTCTGTTGAAAAATAAATCTTAAACGGAAGCAAACGAAACAGGGATGAAAATACCWGAATTTGTCCAATAGAAACGTTCATTTGCAACTGTTGGACTAATGATTACACCTAGATTACACCATTACAGCTTAGATGCAGGCAAGCGTGTGCAATGTGTCACTGTGTGTCATCTCAGATTTTTCTCTCGACCTGTGTGCAACTACGTTGTAAACCTTCATTCATAGGCTAGGTTGTAGGGAACATTTTTTGTATCATGTAGTAGCCTAAACCTATCGATGTTACATTGAACTGGATGAATGGAATATGAATGACAGTCATCCAATATGATGTAATTGTCACGCCCTGACCGTAGAGATYCTTTTTATGTCTCTATTTTGGTTGGTCAGGGCGTGAGTTTGGGTGGGCATTCTATGTCTGGTGTTCTATGTTGTCTATTTCTTTGTGTTTGGCCGTGAGTGGTTCTCAATCAGAGGCAGATGTCTATCATTGTCTCTGATTGAGAACCATATTTAGGTAGCCTGTTTTCCCACTTTGAGTTGTGGGTGATTATTTTCTGTTTAGTGTTTGTCGTCACCTTTCAGAACTGTTCGTTTGTCGTGTTGTTGTTTTGTTAGTGTTCATATTTATTAAAGAAACGTATTTATGAATACTTACCACGCTGCACCTTGGTCCTCTTCTCCTTCTCCCGACGACAATCGTTACAGTAATAGAAATAAGGCCATGCTCATGTAAAAAAAAAAAAAAATCCTCCCTCATCATAAATTGCACTGACCGCCACTGATTGGTACYGTGTGTGTCTGTGTCTCCCTGCCTGTACCATAGTATTCCCATGGCGTCGCTATTTCAAATACCATCCCGGCGGCTTTCCCCAGAGTGTGGTAATCCATTTCACATGTTTTCCAATCCCCTCAGATCCTCCGTATCTCCAGTGAGGCGCGGCTGTATCAGAGATCCCAGATTCTCAGTTTGGAGAAGCTGCTTTTAGAGGCCATCTGAGTGGAGAAGACCCATACATATTTAATCTTCTCTCCCCATGTTTTTATTCATCTCAGCCCTAATCGGCTCTCCACATTCTGAATGTATAATCATGCTATTATACTGTGCCTGCTGCAGTTTGCTTCAAGCTGGGGATCTCTGGGCTAGATAACATCAGATACAATCACATCAGATGAGCTAATGTGGTTACATTATCAGGGCTAGAAACTCGCTCTGTCCACCACTAAATATTCAGGTAGGCTACAGAAATAGCCACAATCGGTCTCATTTCTGTCCTAAAACATCCCTTTTTACTGTCTTCTTCTCAGAATTGCTCTTAAGAATGTTGTGGGATCAGGGCTCCAGGAGTTAACTTCCAGATCAGCCCATGCACTCTGTCCGATTACGTGTTGCTGAATAACAACACAATTAGGGAACGGCCGATATAGAACTTGTTTTTGGGTCGATGGCAATTTTTGGAGGACAAAGCCAATATTTGATGGCGATATTCAATGTCATTACATTTGAAAATGTTGTTGACAAAATTTCCCAGAGACAGCAATGTGTTCATTAATGAATACATTTTAAAATCAAACAATAAATGTGACTTTGGTAAAAACAATCTTACTAGCTAGTGTGTGCTAGCCAGCTGGTGTGTGCTAGCTAGCTAATGTCCGTGTAGTGACACAATGCTTGTAGTGACGTAATGCTAGTGGGCGAGGCATGTAGTGACGTAAGCTAATCGGCGTCGTACTGTTACAAGTAGAGGTCGACTGATTAATCGGAATGGCCGATTAATTAGGGCCGATTTCAAGTTTTCCTAACAATTGGAAATCGGTATTTTTGGACACCGATGTGTCCGTTTTTTTTTTTTTTTTACACCTTTATTTAACTAGGCAAGTCAGTTAAGAACACATTCTTATTTTCAATTACGGCCTAGGAACGGTAGGTTAACTGCCTTGTTCAGGGGCAGAACGACAGATTTTTACCTTGTCAGCTCAGGGATTCAATCTTGCAACCTTACGGTTAACTAGTCCAATGCTCTAACAACCTGCCTCTCATTGCACTCCACGAGGAGCCTGCCTGTTACGGGAATGCAGTAAGAAACCAAGGTTCTTACTGCATTGCTAGCTAGCTAGCATTAAACTTATCTTGTAAAAACAATCAATCAATCATAATCACTAGTTAACTACACATGGTTGATGATATTACTAGTTTATCTAGCATGTCCTGTGTTGCATATAATTGATGCGGTGTGCATTCGCGAAAAAGGTACCTAACCATAAACATCAATGCCTTTCTTAAAATCAATACACAAGTATATATTTTTAAACCTGCATATTTAGTGAATATTGCCTGCTAACATTAATTTCTTTGTGTCACTTCTCTTGCAACAGAGTCAGGGTATATGCAGCAGTTGCCTGGCTCGTTGCGAACTGTGTGAAGCCTATTTCTTCCTAAAAAAGACAGCTAACTTCGCCAAACGGGGGATGATTTAACAAAAGTGCATTTGCGAAAAAAGCACAATCGTTGCATAACTGTACCTAACCATAAACATCAATGCCTTTCTTAAAATCAATACACAGAAGTATATATTTTTAAACCTGCATATTTAGCCAAAAGAAATCCAGGTTAGCAGGCAATATTAACCAGGTGAAATTGTGTCACTTCTCTTGCGTTCATTGCATGCAGAGTCAGGGTATATGCAACAGTTTGGGCCGTCTGGCTCGTTGCGAACTAATTTGCCAGAATTGTACATAATTATGACATAACATTGAAGGTTGTGCAATGTAACAGGAATATTTAGACTTTTGGATGCCACCCGTTAGATAAAATACGGAACGGTTCCGTATTTCACTGAAAGAATAAATGTTTTGTTTTCGAGATAATAGTTTCCGGATTCGACCATATTACTGACCTAAGGCTCGTATTTCTGTGTGTTATTATGTTATAATTAAGTCTATGATTTGATAGAGCAGTCTGACTGAGCGATGGTAGGCACCAGCAGGCTCGTAAGCATTCATTCAAACAGCACTTTCGTACGTTTTGCCAGCAGCTCTGCTGTTTATGACTTCAAGCCTATCAACTCCCRARATTAGGCTGGTGTAACCGATGTGAAATAGCTAGCTAGTTAGCGGGGTGCGCGCTAATAGCGTTTCAAACGTCACTCGCTCTGAGACTTGGAGTTGTTGTTCCCCTTGCTCTGGGTAACGCTGCTTCGAGGGTGGCTGTTGTCGATGTGTTCCTCGTTCGAGCCCAGGTAGGAGCGAGAAGAGGGATGGAAGCTATACTGTTACACTGGCAATACTAAAGTGCCTTTAAGAACATCCAATAGTCAAAGGTATATGAAATACAAATGGTATAGAGAGAAATAGTCCTATAATTCCTATAATAACTACAACCTAAAACTTCTTAACTGGGAATATTGAAGACTCATGTTAAAAGGAACCACCAGCTTTCATATGTTCTCATGTTCTGAGCAAGGAACTTAAACGTTAGCTTTCTTACATGGCACATATTTGCCACTTTTACTTTCTTTTTCAACACTTGTTTTTGCATTATTTAAACCAAATTGAACATGTTTCATTATTTATTTGAGGCTAAATTGATTTTATTGATGTATTATATTAAGTAAAATAAGTGTGCATTCAGTATTGTTGTAATTGTCATTATTACAAATAAATGTAAAAAAAATTGCCGATTAATCAGTATCGACTTTTTTTGGTCCTCCAATAATCGTTGAAAAATCATAATCGTCCACCTCTAGTTACAAGTACCCTAAATGGCAGTGGGCGCGGTATGTTATCTTCTTATGGCTGCAGTCCCGTTAACTGCCAGTCGAAGTGCAGGGCGCCAAATTCAAAAAAACGAAATCTCATAATTAAAAATCCTCAGACATTCATGTGTCTTATATCATTTTAAAGGTAATCTTGTTGTTAATCCCACCAAAGTGTCCGATTTCAAATAGGCTTTTCAGCGAAAGCACTACAAACGATTATGTTAGGTCACACAAAAACCACAATAATCACAGCCATTTTTTCCAGCTAAAGATAGCTTCACAAAAAACAGAATAGAGATAAAATGAATCACTAACCTTCGATTATTTTCATCAGATGACACTCATAGACATTCATGTTACACAATACATGTATGTTTTGTTTGATATAAATTCATATTTATATAAAAAAATCTGAGTTTACATTGAGGCGACTAGATTCCTAGTTGCAAAAACATCAAGTGACTTTGCATAGCCACATCGTTTCAACAGAAATACTCATCATAAATATAGAGATAATACACATGGAATTATAGATATACCTCTCCTTAATGCAACTGCTGTGTCAGATTTTTTTTAAATTTACGGAAAAGAAAGGCACGCTATAATCTGAGACGGTGTCAAAAGTAAAATACCACAGCTGCAAAGATGGCGTCAACATAAACACGAAAATACATGATAAATATTCCCTTACCTTTGATGATCTACATCAGAAAGCACACCAGGAATCCCAGGTCCACAATAAATGTTTGTTTTGTTCGAAAAAATCCGTTTATTTATGTCCAAATACCTTCTTTTGTTAGCGCGTCTGGTTTACATATCCAAACGCTAATTCTGGTCAGCGTTATATCGGACAAAAACTTCAAAGAGTGATATTACCGGTCGAAGAAACATTTCAAACTAAGTACAGAATAAATCATTAGGATGTTTTTAACATATAGCTTCAATAAAGTTCCAACCGGAGTATTCTTTCTTGTCTTCGTGAGCAATGGAACGCAAGTGACTCCCATGAGGAAAAAGCATGATCAGAAAATGGCTGCTTGATGGACACCTGACTGATTCAGCTATCATTCTCTCCCACAACATCATAGAAGTCTCATTATAATTTCTATTAATGGTTGACATCTAGTGGAACCCCTAGGCAGTGCATAATCATTCATATCTCAATGGGATTTCATTAGGGACTCTGGTGAATACATTCAAGCTCAGATTTCTGACTTCCTGTTTTGATTTCAACTTAGGATTTTGCCTGCCAATATGAGTTCTGTTAATCTCACAGACATAATTCAAACAGTTTTAGAAACTTTAGAGTGTTTTCTATCCAATACTAATAATAATATGCAAATATTAGCAACTATGACTGAGGAGCAGGCAGTTTGATATGGGCACCTTTCATCCAAGCTACTCAATACTGCCCCTTCAGCCATAAGAAGTTATGGGCACAGGGTGTAGTTACGGCAGTCAGCAGATRGATATTATTGGAGTGGTCACTCTCAAGACACTTGTCCTCTCTCACATGCAACAGTTTGTCAATAAATAAAAAAAGACCAGTCTTTTTACCTAGTGAACGTTTTTGGAGACAATCAACTTGCTTTTTCTTATGGTTCGCATATTATAGCAAATCAAGTTTTAAGGTAGTGAACTGATGTTAGCTTCAGCTGTACGCTATCTAGCAACGTTAGCTTTCGGTGACTGAATGAAAGCTATTTTCCAAGCTACCTGGCTAGTTAGCTAGCTACCGGTATCTTGTTTTGTAAAGTGCTGTAGTCTGTTATGGACTTTGTATTGTCGAGCAGTAAATTAATGAATACTTTCAATTAGGGATGTAACAATTTACCGATAACCATCGGTCCCCGATTGTAATGTTTTTAAGATATAAGTGCATCGGTCCACGGACCCCAAACCGATCCAAATGTAGCATGCATCGGTCAGAAAATGATTCAAACGTGACAAATCGCCAGTTCACTCATGTTTTCCTCATATTACATTCTTGATACCTTCTGAAAATACTTTTCATATTTTGTGACAACTGAAGAATCCTCTCCCTCAGTGTCGAACTGCATGACAGTCATTGATCTACAAGTCATTTTCCACGCCGAATAACCCCAGGCAATATCAACAGCCTAGTCAAACTGTACACTGTGCCCAGCTTCGCGCCTGTTCCTGATCTTGCACATCTGCGTGAAATCTTAAGAAAAGTTTCAAACTGTCAAAATTATTTGATTTTGAGATGGGGTGAAATCCAGACTTGTGCTATGCAGTACCCGTCAAAAGTATCGGCTTTGTTCTCCAGACTTGTGGAGGTCTGCAATTTTTTTTCTGAGGTCTTGGCTGATTTCTTTTGATTTTCCCATGATGTCAAGCAAAGAAGCTCTGGGTTTGAAGGTAGGCCTTGAAATAGATCCACAGGTACACCTCCAATTGACTCAAATGATGTCAATTAGCCTATCAGAAGCTTCTAAAGCCATGACATCATTTGCTGGAATTTCCCAAGCTTTTAAAAGGCACAGTCAACTTAGTGTATGTAAACATCTGACCCACTGGAATTGTGATACAGTGAATTATAAGTGGAATAATTTGTCTGTAAAGAGTTGTTGGAAAAATTACTTGTGTCATGCACAAAGTAGATGTCCTAACCGACTTGCTAAAACTATAGTTTGTTAACAAGAAATTTGTGGAGTGGTTGAAAAACGAGTTTTAATGACTCCAACCTAAGTGTATGTAGACTTCCGTTTTCAACTGTACATTTGTCAGCTCAGACAGATCCTGCTCAGAGAGGCCCAGCTCAAGAGCCCCATCAGCAGCAGATTTTAATTTGGAATGGAAAATGAATGTGGTTATGCAACAAATGTTAGCTCATCGAATCGTTTCACATCCAGCCGAATCATATCGATTCGTTCTCCTATCAAACTGAATCGCACCGAATTGTTTCAAACTAAAACGTATCCTTCTTGTATTATATCGGGGCCCATGTATCTAGATACGTATTGAATAGTCTTAAAAGGGAAAGAGGCTTCCACTAGTTGTCAACAGTCTTTAGAACCTTGTCTGATGCTTCTACTGTGAAGTGAGCCGAAGGAGACGGGAATGAGTAAGGTCTGCCATGAGCTGACCATGCTCTGACCATGCGCATTMACATGAGAGGGATTTCTGTTCCATCGCACTTCTGAAGACAATGGAATTCTCCGGTTGGAACATTATTGAAGATTTATTTTAAAAACATCCTAAAGATTGATTCAAAACATCGTTTGACATGTTTCTACTGACTGTTACGGAACTTTTTGACATTTCGTCTGCTTTTAGTGAACGCGCTTCGTGACTTTGGATTTGTTTACCAAACGCGCTAACAAAAGTAGCTACTTGGACATAAATGATGGACATTACCAAACAAAACGAACATTTCTTGTGGAAGTGAGAGTCCTGGGAGTGCATTCCAACGAAGATCAGCAAAGGTAAGTGAAGATTTATAATGCTATTTATGACTTTTGTTGACTCCACAATTTGGCGGGTAACTGTATAGCTTCCTTTTGTGGCTGAACGCTGTTCTCAGATTATTGAATATTGTGCTTTTGCCGTAAAGCTTTTTTGAAATCTGACACAGCGGTTGCATTAAGAACAAGTTTATCTTTAATTCTATGTAAAACATGTATCTTTCATCAAAGTTTATGATGAGTATTTCTGTTATTTGATGTGGCTCTGCAATTTCTCCGGATATTTTGGAGGCATTTCTGAACATGGCGCCAATGTAAACTGAGGTTTTTGGATATAAATATGAACATTATCGAACAAAACATATATGTATTGTGTAACATGAAGTCCTATGAGTGTCATCTGATGAAGATCATCAAAGGCTGTCTCTTATACACATCTAGATGTGTATAAGAGACAGGTCCTGGGGTGGGTAATTCTGTCACGATCGTGTGGAGGAGAGACGGACCAAAACGCAGTATTTGGAAAATAAGCCATCTTCCTTTTATTGAGAAGAAGGAAAAAACGAAACAAAAACACTTACAAACTAACCAAAACAATAAACGACCGTGAAGCTAATAAACGTAGTGCACATACACAGACTACAAACGTTCAGACATAGACAATTACCCACATCAAACGAAAGCCTATGGCTACCCTAAATATGGCTCCCAATCAGAGACAACAGAAATCAGCTGTCTCTAATTGGGAACCCATTCAGGCAACCATAGACTCTCCTAGACAACTACCCCAACATAGACACAGCTAGACACATACACTCAACACAAACCCATACACTACACCCAACACCCCCTTTACCATATAACCACCCAAAACCAATAAAACACAAACATTCCCCATGTCACACCCTGACCTAACTAAAATAATAAAGAAAACAAAGAATACTAAGGCCAGGGTGTGACAGATGCTCGATTAAGTTATGGGTCCATACGTGTTAAGAGAAGAGATAAAACGTGGATCGGAACCGGAACGAAGAGCTACACCCTTTTCTGCTTGCAAGTTACGGGGGCAAGTCTATGGGCCAAATGTCCCCTTCCGAAATTCGAAAGATGCTAACACCTGCGAAATCATGATTTTTCCAAATAATCAGTGATTGAAAACCGAAGCACCGGAACAAATGCTGCTGATCTCACGCATCCCGTGTTGTATCATGACAGATCAACATGACCATTTATGTTTACGTAGTCAGTCCACAAAAGATTAGTCCTTAAAAGGCATGAAATTAATTGATTTGAAAAAGGGAAGTCAGTGTAAATGTTTGCACTGTGGCTAAAAGGGATGCCGCCCGCTTTGTGCATTCAGATGGGCAAAAAAAGAGAGAAGAGCCAGAGAGAGGTAGAAACTTTCACCGCGCTTATTCTTCACGCTTTTTCACATCCTAAACTTTTAATCTCGASAGCCACAATGGATGCATGAAATGGATTTTGAATTTCAGATCTGATTCGATTCTTTATTGATGGATGCCAAGGGTGGCTTAGGCCCGACGGAGGGAACGGTCGCTGCCTTTGAAATACAACCTGTCAAAAAACTATTGTTTCCGGCTTGCATTTCCATGTGTGCATGTTGTTTGTAGCTTTAAATGCAGCACAGTAAAAGGGAATTTTCCATTTCTTTTGAAGTCCTTAATCTCCAACAGGATAGAAAGGACAGGATGAATGCAAATGCTGAGATTTAGTTCAGCTGTGAAAAGTACCACTACTTTCTTTATGATGGGAAAATCCAAAGCTGCACACTTTYAAAAGCTATTATTATCATACGAAGTGTAGCCTTCTTATATGTGCATACTACAGCCTTTGTGAAGAACTCTGCATGGACTTTAATGGTGCAGGTCGTAGTGTGCTCTACCCATAACTGCAGAGTCCCTGGTTCAAGTCCTGGTCCGGCTGTTCCCCCTTCAGTCGCTACAAGTAGGCTGGTAGTCTTCATGGAAGGAGTCAATAGTGAACCACTACCAGTCATTAACACGTGCTGCTGTCCTAATGTTATTAATGTCCAGATTAGGGTTGCAACGCTGCCGATAATTTACCAAAGTTACTAGAATCTTCAGTAATTTAGGTCATTAACAGAAAATGTACGGCCATCGATCGTAACTTTGGTCATTTATACTTGAATAACTTATACTTGAATAACTTCAAGTTGCACTATGCAGAAATTGCACCGCCATTTCCTGGTTGCTACAACTAATATTTTGCCTAATTTCAGTTTATGTGACAAAATAAGATAGTATAGTGTAGGAAATCATTGTACCATCCAAACCTTTGTGAAATATATTTTCCAAAACCAAAAATATTGTTGTTTCAGCTGTTTGAAGCCGAAAGTAAAAGATGCAAAAAGAAAACTTGGTTGCCTGTTTTGGATGTTATTTTGGCATTAATACGTGTCACATATCAGTTTGCAAATAATGTAAAAAAATAAAAAAATAATAATCATTGAGTTGATAAAGCCGCATACAAACCTGGTCTTTTTTTTGCTTTCTTGAGTAAGGCAGCTCCAAAATGCAGGTGCTTCAGCCTAGCTTAGTGCTTTCTGTGGTGGTGGGGCAGCCAGCAGAAAATACGGAGCGTAGGGTTTGGTCATGTTCTCTAGTTGCGCAGTGATTTGCTCAGTGTTCTGTCACTCAGTGTTCTGTCACTATGTCACTGCCAAATCTAAGGGTAGAGCTCGAAAATTCAAGCCCCTTGGGTGCTGCCATAGAGTTACATTAGAAGTGCTGATCCAAAAAAGATCAAGGTCATTGGCCACATATAAAATTACATCAAATCACGTTATATCTACAGTAGCTTTGATTGGACAATGAGAGAACAATGGAAGAATGSTCCATGTTCTGAATTCWGTCGCTGTACATTTCAAAAGGGCTGAACAAATAGTTATATTGACTACATCCGTCCTAGCTCGCTCATAATCGAAATTACAGATTTCCTCTTATCCGCTTGTTGTCCCCTTATGCCATAGTTTGTACATCTCAATTGTCAATAGAAAYCACATTTGTTTAAGCAAGTCAGCCATATCAGCTATGTTGTTTTTAAAGGCAGTAAATTAGTCTGAAKGAACTTTTTCGCAGCCAGACAAGGCTCTGCTGATAGCCAGGTGTAGCAGTGGTAAGGTGTTGGGACTGCTGTTAGGACAGCTTTATGTAGGCCCTAACAGTTTGTGGGCACGGTTTGTCACCGTTATAGTGCAATTCATGTATTGTTTAGTGTTGTGTTTTGTAGTGGCTTTGATGGCATGCATCCCCCCCAAAAAATATTTTTGCCCCACCAAGATTTACATGCTCAAATCGCCATTTACATAGTAAAGTATGTAATTTTTTTTGGGGGGGGTGATATTTCATGCTGAAACCGAACTATTAAACACCAATGGTTTATATTTAGGATGTTTCACTGCTTTGTCATTCAAGTTTTTATTTAAAAATCTTCTTATTTAATTATTTAAAATATTTTACATGTGATAAGGCCAGAAGAGAGGATCAAATAATTACAGACATGTGATACTCTGAAGTACCCAAAAAGGCCACTACATGTCTTGTGATAGACCACATACAATTCTTGAAAGATACCAAAATTCTGGTAGTTTATTTGTAAACTTAGAAAGTTTCCAGTAATATACCCTCCCTTTGCAACCCTAGTCCAGATTAACTGGATTACACCGCCTTGACCTTGACCTTGACCCCGACCCTAGCACTGACCTGTCCAGCTGGATGGACGTACAGTACTCCTGCTCTGCTGTTCTGCTTTTTTTATTTCTTCAATTTGGTTATTGATCATTGCTAGAGAGACATTTTCTTGCCATAGATTTTCAAGCCAAGTTAAGTCAAAACTGTAACTAGGCCACTCAGGAACATTCAATGTCATCTTGGTAAAATATTCCAGTATATTTTTTGGAGTTGTTTTAGGTTATTGTCCAGCTGAAAGGTTTTTCTCCCAGTGTCTGTTGGAAAGCAGACTGAACCACGTTTTCCTCTATGGTTTTCCCTTCCTTTTTATCCCCCCAAAATTCCCAAGTCCTTGCTGATGACAAGCATACCCATAACATGATGCAGCCACCACCTTGCTTGACAATATGAAGAGTGGTACTCAGTGATGTGTTGGATTTGCCCCAAACATAATGCTTTGCATTCAGGCCATTAAGTGAATTTCTTTGCCACATTTTTTGCAGGATGTATGTTTTGAAATATTTTTATGCTGTACAGGCTTCCTTATATTCACTCTATAATTTAGGTTAGTATTGTGAAGTAACTACAATGTTTTTGCTCCATCCTCAGTTTTCTCCTATCACAGCCATTAAACTCTGTCTGTAACTRTTTTAAAGTCATCATTGGCCTTGTGGTGAAATCCCTGAGCRGTTTTCTTCCTCTCCGGCAACTGAGTTAGGAAGGATGCCTGTATCTTTGTAGTGACTGGGTGTATTGACACACCATCCAAAGTGTAATTAGTAGCTTCACCATGCTCAAAGGGATATTCAGTGTCTGCTTTTTTCATTTTTACCCATATACCAATAGGTTCCCTTCTTTGAGAGGCATTGGAAAACCTCCCTGGTTGTTGTGGTTGAATCTATGTTTGAAATCCAGTGCTCAACTGAAGGACCTTACATATAATTGTATGTGTGGAGTACAGAGATGAGGTAGTCATTCAGAATCATGTTAAACACTATTAATGCATACAGAGTGCGTCCATGCAACTTATTATGTGACTTGTTACGCAACTTATTATGTGACTTGTTAAGCAAATTTTTACTCCTGAACTTATTTAGGCTTGCCATAACAAAGGTGTTGAACAGTTATTGACTCAAGACATCTCAGCTTTTCATTTTTAATTAATTTGTAAAAACGTCAAAAAACATAATTCCACCTTGACTTTAAGGTGTGTTGTGTGTAGGCCCGTAAGGCAAAATCTCAAATTCAAGCTGTACCACAAAATAATTTGAAAAAGGTCAAGGTGTGTGAATACTTTCTGAAGGCACTGTACTGTATGTGTGTGTTTTTGCTGAAAATGACACTGCATGTATATCATTTAACAGTGCCTTCCAGGGGATCTCATTCTCCTGATGCAGTAGTTTATACTGCTTGAAACAACAACATTATTGAAATATTAAAATGGCATGGCAAGAAGAAAAAACWAATTGATACAATTTAAGGCCAAGTGGCAAACAATAATTCAGGCACTAGGGATKGGGGTGTGAGCATGCAGTTCTGGGCAGATGATATGCAGTCATTGTTTGTCTGCGTCTGTAAGTTGTTGTTCATATGTRTACGTTTGTATATGGAGTGAATTATTATTATTTATCGAGAACAGAGGGAATGCTGCCGCCACAGAAGGAGAACACTGCCGTAACGCTGGCGTTACCATGGAGAGTGTGCGGTTGCCAAGGCACTTGGAGACGGAACAGGGAGGGTAATAATTTATTCCTGTCAGCGGCACCGCGGGTGGTGAGGGGTGTAAGGAGGGGGAGGTCGGCGGCATTAAGGTCCTGAGGGGCAGAGAGGAGAGGGACAATTTTATTTGTCAAAAAGGGGCACCTCTGGCTAGTTCACCCCATGCTGCTACTGTACTGCACTGGCCTCAGGGGGAGAGAGACAGAGAGCCAGCAACCTTAGTGTTGTTTATCGAAGGCGTTGCTTTGCTAGAGCTGACGTCCAGAGGAGGCCCCCGCCTCCCTCTCCTTTGTTGGGTCTGACTGATCACCTACCCAGAGGCTAAAGACTAGTCACTCTCACACAAATGTAGGAAAACATGTATACACAGCTTTGTTTTCGTGAATTTTCAGGACTTTTTGGGGAGATACAGTGGCTTGCGAAAGTTGGCATTTTTCCTATTTTGTTGTCTTACAAAACTGAACTTGAGTGTGCATAACTATTCACCCCCCCCACCAAACTCAATACTTTGTAGAGCCACCTTTTGCAGCAATTACAGCTGCAAGTCTCTTGGGGTATGTCTCTATAAGCTTGGCATATCTAGCCACAGGGATTTTTGCACATTCTTCAGGGTAAAACTCCTCCAGCTCCTTCAAGTTGGATGAGTTCCGCTGGTGTACAGCAATCTTTACGTCATAYCACAGATATTCAATTAGATTGAGGTCTGGGCTTTGACTCGGCCATTCTAAGACATTTAAATGTTTCCCCTAAACCACTCAAGTGTTGCTTTAGCAGTATGGTTAGGGTCATTGTCCTGCTGGAARRTGAACCTCCGTCCCAGTCTCAAATCTCTGGAAGACTGAAACAGGTTTCCCTCAAGAACTTCCCTGTATTTAGCACCATCCTTCATTTCTGACCAGTTTCCCAGTCCCTGCCGATGAAAAAACATCCTCACAGCATGATGCTGCCACTGCCATGCTTCACTGTGGGGATGGTGTTCTCGGGCTGATGAGAGGTGTTGGGTTTGCACCAGACATAGCGTTTTCCTTGATGGCCAAAAAACTCAATTTTAGTCTCATCTGACCAGAGTACCTTCTTCCATATGTTTGGGGAGTCTCCCACATGCCTTTTGGTGAACAACAAATGTGTTGGCTTCTTTTTTTCTTTAAGCAATTACTTTTTTTCTGACCACTCTTCCGTAAAGCCCAGCTCTGTGGAGTGTACGGCTTAAAGTGGTCCTATGGACAGATACTCCAATCTCCGCTGTTGAGCTTTGTAGCTCCTTCAGGGTTATCTTTGGTCTCTTTGTTGCCTCTCTTGATTAATGCTCTCCTTGCCTGGTCCGTGAGATTTGGTGGGCAGCCCTCTCTTGGCAGGAGGTTTGTTGTGGTGCCATATTCTTTCCATTTTTGATAATGGATTGAATGGTGCTCAGTGGGATGTTCAAAGTTTCTGATATTTTTTTACAACCCAACCCGGATCTGTACTTCTCTACAACTTTGTCCCTGACCTGTTTGGAGAGCTCCTTGATCTTCATGGTGCCGCTTGCTTGGTGATGCCGCTTGCTTGGTGGTGCCCCTTGCTTAGTAGTGTTGCAGACTCTGGGGCTTTTCAGAACAGGTGTATATATACTGAGATCATGTGACAGATCATGTGACACTTAGATTGCACACAGGTGGACNTTTCAGAACAGGTGTATATATACTGAGATCATGTGACAGATCATGTGACACTTAGATTGCACACAGGTGGACTTTATTTAACTAATTATGTGACTTCTGAAGGTAATTGGTTGCACCAGATYTTATTTAGGGGCTTCGTAGCGAAGGGGTGAATACATATGCACCTACCACTTTTCCGTATTTTTTGTTTTGGAATTTTTGGAAACAAGTWATTTTTTAAATTTCACTTCACCAATTTGGACWATTTTGTGTATGTCCATTGCATGAAATCCAAATAAAAATCCATTTAAATTACAGGTTGTAATGCAACAAAATAAGAAAAACACCAAGGGGGATGAATACATTTGCAAGACACTAAAATGTATTCCCATTCAAAATCCTATTTATCTCAACTCTAACYGTTTAATACATTTTAGGACATGGGAAAAAAGTACTGACTTTTCAAAAGTGTTTTCCTATATTGTCAGGACATTCTGGTGACTTGTCAGGACATTGTGGTCCTGATAATGTAGGAAAATACGTGTTCACACACACACTACTCAGCGCTGCTGTCATCTGCTATTGTTTATTTACATGCACCCACTTTATTCTGTCCTTACAATTAATCCCACGCTAATAATGGGGTAAATATGTTAATTGCTGTTTTGAACACTTCGTAAATTCCTGATTGATTGCTGCATCGGACAATTTTGTTGCTAATTTCTTTCTCTCTGTCCTTCTCCCTATTTTCTCTCTCTTTTTATTGCCTTGTCTTTCTTTCCCTCTTCCCGCTTTTTTCTCTCTCCCTCTCTCTTTCCCCATCTGTCTGTGTCTGTTGCCTCGTTTAGTAACTCTTTCATCCACACAGGCAATTACAGCCCTCATATTCACTGTGAGCTCTTCCCGTCAGAGAGCTTGGAAAGGTTAGCTATTAAATTCACATTAGTCTCAGTCTGTCTACCTCTCTACCTCTGCTCTCTTTGCATGAGTAAGGGACTGATTCCTTCTTTACTGTGTTCTGTTCAGCAGCAGACTGGGATGGATGGATGGAGAGAGAGCCTCTCTCCACCGCTCTCTACCTTGCTGATACGTCGGCCCCACGTTCCATCAGGTTACTCAGGACATAAAATATTCATGCTTCTTCTCTCCTCTTTCTTTTTTCCACTATTTTCCATTTATTTCATTACTTGTCGGGGGAAGGGTTGAGGGATGCTTTAGAGTCTCT
This sequence comes from Salvelinus sp. IW2-2015, assembly GCF_002910315.2. NCBI lineage: Eukaryota > Metazoa > Chordata > Actinopteri > Salmoniformes > Salmonidae > Salvelinus > Salvelinus sp. IW2-2015. The sequence continues at coordinate 28,854,234 of NC_036845.1, forward strand.
TTTGAAGGCCAAGAGATTGAGTAAGAGATAGAGAGGGTTAGATCTGAACATCCATTAGCCTGCGTTTTCCACTCAGTGTAAATGTATCTCTAGTGTACCTAGCTACCTATCTATTCCCGCTACATTACAGTCTAATGCTCTCTTCTCTGCTCTCCTCTGTYTCCCCTGGCGCACCTGACCTTGCTACAAGGCCTAGGCTCACACCCAAGGCCTCCATCTCTCTCTTGCTCACTCTCTCCCCGTCTCTCTCTCTCCCCCACCCTCTCTCTCTCTCACACACACCCTCCCTCGCTCTCCCTCACCCCTCTCTCCCCCTCGCTCTGATCTTGTGTAATCGTAGTCCTTTGTGGCCCAGGCTGAAAGTCAACATTGGGGGCCAGTCATAACTGGTGAGAGTTGGTCAAGACCTACCATAGATAGATGGCTTTCTCCTCTCCTCTGCTTATCCTGCTGTTAACCGGTGCCCGCCAACCCCTGTCACCACCAATGCCAGTGTCACGGTAGCCTTTGGTCCCCTCAGACTTTTGGCTTCAGATAACATTCTATCATTAGTGTGATTATCAAGACAAAATTACTTTTAAAAGTCCTTTTTCAAAAACAAAAAAACAAGAGGACTTGACTACTCAAACCCACCACTGTGCTTGAGTAATATCTGGAACCTTCTCTCAAAGCAGGGTAACCACCCACCTGAGAAAACATTACTACTAGTGATAAAGTTTCTCTCTCTCTCTCTCTCTCTCTCTCTCTCTCTCTCTCTCTCGGCGCAAGTCGTCCTCTGCTCTCTTACGCGACCTCTGCGCTGTGCCGTGGCGGCTAATCTTATTTTGATATGCCGTGGCACGGACCTGGCTCCTCACAGAAGGAATGGGAATCTTCAGCATACCAGGGCTGTGTGTTTTGGTCTGCTCCAGAGAGATACTTTCTCTGCACACCCACGTCCTTTTCACAGCCTCTCTTTACGTTGAAAAACTCTGGTCCTCAGAAGGGAAATCTGGAAGCGGCTCAGTGAAAGTGTGATATATTTTTCTCTGCCGCAGCAGCACGGCTCAGGAGGGCGATTTGGGCGTCTTTCAAGATTGTGACTGATGCAGGAAGACCGGTGGGACTTCGCTATGCCAAAATGTACAGTTCTCACACAGTTGATTGTTTTGTATGGTGAGATCTTTGGCCTTTCTTCAAGGTATTCCACAAGGAATGCTATATGGAATGATATTGAGCTCTCCTTCATGGAATACCTTGAAGAATTCTATATGGAACCATGGAATGATATCAGGKTTTTCCCTCATCAAGCTACTCTAGTCAGAAATCAATAACTCATTAAATGCAGTCCATGTCAGAGAACTACTGTTTTGTAAAGTGTCAGGCTTTGGTGGGCCCACACAGAGCACTCTGCRCTCTCTCCCTGTACGGTAATAAACCTTTGATAATGCCCTCCCTTTAAGAAGACCTTTTTGATTGCGTTAGGTAATCAATTTTTGATTAGATCCAAGGTCTTAATGAATCCTTATGGGTAGAATGGTGGTCATTAATGAATGGTTGAGATTGAGAGGGTGGTGGTCTGTCTTGCTCTCRTGTGGGGTGTGTGTGGTTGGATAACAGAAGAGGAAAAAAAACTCATTACTTAATAATACAGTTGTCTCATTTCTCAAGTAGTTCTCCTTGATGAGAGTGGTTCTGTGTGTGTTTTATGGGGAATAGGAGGCTAGTGGCCATTGCTTCATTTTACATGTAGTCACAGAGCCCTGCCTGGACAGACTGCCTCAACTGCTCGCCTCTAGGCTTTGTTCTCTCTCTGTCTGTGTCTGTGAGGGCCAAGGGTAGAGCTCTGATGGCATGTGTGTAGGTGAAGGCAAGAACTACTTTTAAAATTACCTTTCAGAGGAGCTGGCACCGGCACTGTAGCCTACACCTCTCCCACACAAGTAAACAAACCCCCMAAAAATGGCTGTGAGTTACGTAGAGGCAATATTCTCTCTGTGGATTTTTGATGTTCTATTTCTTTCTTGCGTTTCTTTCCAGGTCATCACTAGATATCGTCCAGGAGGATGCTGCTATTGGGATGACCTTTGTGACCTCACCTTTGCCCTCCCCTGGAAAGATCAACCACCAATCAAGAACCCTGAACAACGGCCTACATGGACGTGGTTGGCTGGTTCCAGTGATGGACAGGTGACCAGCCAGCCCTCTAGCCGCCCTCTTCTACTTTGACTCCCCTCCCCCTCCCTCCCAGACGTGCAGCGTGCACCCCCGGTCGGAGACCCCCCACATCTCTGCCATGGTGACATAATCAGCAGCACAACATGTGGGAGATCCAACATCATGAGACCGTTTCATTCCTATCTCCAGTAGCTGCTGCTGAAGCTGCTGCTGCTTCTCTAGCCTGTGGATTACCGACTAGACCACTTGAAATAACAAGACGGACTTTGGATTGATTTACTTTTACTCTCCACCAAGTAGCCCTCGAGAGACTGTTTTCTGGGTGTTGCGGTTGGTCGGTCAGTGAGGTCAGTCGGTCGGGCGTTGTGCGTGACGATGCTGGGATGCGTGTCCCGCCTGCGTCGGCTGGTCCGTCTCGTCCACCACCTCCCCCTCCAGACCTCCCTGCTCCTCCTCTTCCTCTTCTGCACCGTCAGCGTCTTCGTCTCCGCCTACTTCCTGTACGGCGTCAAACGGGAGCTCGAGCCCTCAGGAGGGGGCGTGGCTGGCAGCGAGGGGGCGTCGGCCATCTACGATGACCTGCGGGCGAGCCCGTCGCGGCTGCTCCCGGTGCGGGCGGTGTCGGGGGGGCTTGCTGGGGGCGAGGGGGGCAGAGGAGGGGTGAGGACAAACCCCCTGGTGCTGGTGTTTGTAGAGAGCCAGTACTCTCAGCTGGGCCAGGAGATAGTCGCCATCCTGGAGTCTGGACGTTTCCACTACCGGACAGAGATCTCTCCAGGTAAAGGGGACATGCCCACATTAACAGATAAGGAGCGGGGGCGCTTCACGCTAGTCATCTATGAGAACATTCTGAAATATGTAAACCTGGATGCCTGGAACCGAGAGCTGCTGGACAAGTACTGTGTGGAGTATGGAGTGGGCATCATCGGCTTCTTTAAGGTTAGAAACACCCTATTGGCTATCTTTCACTCTATCTCCAGCTCTCCAGCTCTCCAGCTGTCCATCTCTCTTTATCTTTCTGTCGTCCCTAAGGAAATAGATCTCACTGTGCTGGAGAGAATGTGAAAGCAGAGGTGAGGTGAGGAGTGGTACATGTACAGTACCAGTCAAAAGTTTGGACACACCTACWCATTCAAGGGTTTTTCTTWWTTTTTTTACTATTTTCTACATWGKAGAATAATAGTGAYGAMGTCAAAACTATGAAATAACACATATGGAATTGTGTAGTAACCAAAAAAGTGTTAAACAAATCAAAATATATTTTATATTTGAGATTCTTCAAAGTAGCCACCCTTTGCCTTGATGATAGCTTTTCACACTCTTGGCTTTCTCTCAACCATTTTCATTTGGTAGTCACATGGAATGCTATCGGGGAGAGAATGAGAGTTCATCTCAATGAAATCTCATCTGAAGAGATTAGTCAGCTCCATCATCAATGTTGAACAGGAATGTGTGTTAATACCTCAGCAAGCATTAAGCGAAAGTTGCTGTAATAAAACATTTTTTTGTGAGCACATGTGTGTGGGTGAGTGTTAACTTAATTGTTTTTTTTTGTGTGTGTTTTTTAATTTAACCTTTATTTAACTAGACAATATAATAACATTGCGTTTTCTCAGATGCCCACATGAGGAAGGGGGAGAGAGAGCTAACAAGATTCTATGCCACATGATTGGAGGTTTTGCCTATTCAGTGCAATACAACAGATTTCTATCTGCAACTTTCTGAATAGAATTGACTGGAATGGAACTGAAGTTGTAACGCTGTCCCCTCTTGATGTTGTCATTGATTTCCCTCCTGTAGGCCAATGAGAACAGCCTGMTGAGTGCCCAGCTCAAAGGATTCCCCCTCTTCCTCCATTCCAACCTGGGCCTGAAGGACTGCACGGTCAATCCCAAGTCCCCCCTCCTCTTCATCACACGCTCCGGCCAGCCCCTCCCCGGCCCCCTGCCYGGGGACGACTGGACCGTCTTCCAGTCCAACCACTCCACCTACGAGCCCGTGCTCCTGACCAAGACCCAGTCCGCCGAGAGTGTCCCCTCGCTGGGTACGACRGCCACGCTGCTCCCCTCCGTTGTGCAGGACCTGGGTCTCCACGACGGCATCCAGAGGGTTCTGTTTGGGAACAACCTCAACTTCTGGCTGCACAAGCTGGTGTTTGTGGACGCGGTGGGCTTCCTGTCGGGGAAGAGGCTGTCTCTCTCCCTGGAGCGACACCTACTGGTCGATATAGATGACATATTTGTGGGGAAGGAGGGGACCAGGATGAAGGTGAAGGATGTCAAGGTGATACATACTTGGAAAATAGAAAATGTCAATTTCCAATGCTTTGGTCTCTGAGACCTTGTAATCATGTTGCATAATATGTTTGTAATGAAGCATTATTAGCTAGGCAGGTGGGCTGGTACAGGACATGAAAGGCATCGTKCCATTCCTAGTATTATATTAAACTTCTCAGTATGCTGACTCAGATGACATAATTGGTTAAAATAAACAGATAATGGCATGATTGATGGAATTGTGTTGTAAGATTTCAGTGCAGCCTTTGATGTTATTTATCCAATAGAACCCAGAGAGTGTTCTTCAATGGAAGCTTTTCTAACATCAGATACAGGKCATTGWCCCTCAGGGCAGTTGCCTTCGGTCGTTACTCTTCTCTATTTTAACAAGYGATTTGCCACAGGTCTTACACAAAGCTAGAATGACTATGTATGCTGATGATTCCACACTCTACWCGTCAGCACCCAAAGCCAKTGAGCTCATTGGAATTGTAAATAAGGAGTTACAGTCAGTATCAAAATACACAAATGGCACAAATCAACTGTACTAGTTGTTCAGGCTCTRGTCTTCTTGATTACTGTCCGGTAATATGGTCAAGTGCAGCAAAGAAAGACCTAGCGAAGCTGCAGCTGGCTCAAAACAGAGCAGCACGCCTTGMCCTTAACTGCACATACAGARCTAACATCAACAACATGCATGYCAGTCTTYCCTGGTTGAGGATTGGTGAGAGATGAACTGTTTCTCTTCTAGTTTTTATGAGAAGCATKACATGCTGACCAGACCACTCGCGCATGTTGATTTTGTCCCCTCACACAAGACGCGATCAAGAAACGCAGGTCGAACTATCAAAACGAACTCTGAGCCAACTATATTAAATTGGGGACAGGTCGATAAGCAAACATTTATAGCAATTTAGGTAGCTAGCTTGCTGTTGCTAGCTAATTTGTACCAGGATATAAACATTGGGTTGTTATTTTACCTGAAATGTACAAGGTCCTCTAATCTGACAATTAATCCACAGAAAAAAGGGTAAACCAAGTTTGTTTCTAGTAATCTCTCCTCCTTCAGGATTCTTCCTTCTTCTTTTGACTTTATATGGCGGGTGGCAACCAACTTTAAGGTGCATTACCACCACCAACTGGACTGGAGTGTGGACCTCAATTCATCTTTCAATCACCCACGTGGGTATAGGCTCCTAAAAACGAATGAGGAGATGGGAGAGGCGGGATTTGCAGCGCGTGAAGCGTCACAAATAGAACCAGACGCAGACTCGATTGAGCAGTGTGGGTGCAATAATTGAATATGTTACATTTATTTTGCAACACTCGGGCACGCGACGTGAGCGGTGTGGTCAGCATGAAAATTCCAGATTGTCTGCATAATCAAATAACATTCAGCTCCGACACTCATACATACTGCACAAGACATGCCACCAGGGGTCTCTTCACAGTCCCCATGTCCAAAACAAATTCACGGCAACGCACAGTATTATACAGAGCCATGATCGTATGGAACTCCCTTCCATCTTCAATTACTCAAGCAAACTTTCAATTTACCTTTAAAAAAAATGATTAAACAACATCTCATGGTACGGCGGGGACTGTGAGGCAACACAAACACATGCACACACACTAAGGGCGTCGGCATGCTTCAGTTCGGCTGGCGGCTAGCCACACTTTGCGAGCCAACCGGAATGAGTGTGCTCGCATACTCCCTTAAAAGACCTTCACTTGGAAAAACTAGAAAAAAGCAGCAATAGTACTGTTTGTCCATTTTGAAATGCTGTAGTTAGTATAAACTTCCTCAAAATAGTCCGAATGAATATKAATCTAAGATAACTCTGCAGAGCAGATCTTAGTCGCGCAATTTGACATCTAACTAAGCTGTTTGGTGTAGTACACTACATGACCAAAAGTATGTGGACACCTGCTCGTCGAACATCTCATTCCAAAATCATGCATTCGGGCAGGAAGCATTCTCTTAGCATCCGCCAAACCCAGATTCGTCCGTCGGACTGCCAGATGGTGAAGCGAGATTCATCATTCCAGAGAACGCGTTTACACTGCTCCAGAGTCCAATGGCGGTGAGCTTTACACCACTCCAGCCGACACTTGGCATTGAGCATGGTGATCTTAGGATTGAGGCGGGACGCTCGGCCATGGAAATGAAGCTCCAGACGAACARTTCTTGTGCTGACGTTGCTTCCAGAGGCAGTTTGGAACTCGGTAGTGATTGTTGTAACYGAGGACAGATGATTTCTATCCGCTACGCTCTTCAGCACTCAGCGGCCTCGTTCTGTGATCTTGTGTGGCCTACCACTTCGCGGCTGAGCTGTTGTTGCTCCTAGAMGTTTCCACTTCACAATAACAGCWCTTAYWGTTRACWGGGGCAGCTSTAGCAGGKCAGAAATTTGATGAACTGACTTATTGGAAAGGTGGCAACCTATGACGGTGTCACATTGAAAGTCACTGRGYTCTTCAGGCCATTCTACTGCCAATGTTTGTCTATKGAGATTGCATGGCTGTGTGCTCGATTTTATAAACCTGTTAGCAACGTGTGTGGCTGAAATAGCCGAATCCACTAATTWGAAGGGGTGTCCACATACTTTTGTATATATAGTGTATTTCTCAGTGRRRRARAAAATTGCAYGAAAATGAGTCGTCTCCCGTTGATTGACAACAAAGACTTTATTGATTAATCTGTACTGTTGACCAATCACCGACGAWGCAGCATAGACTTYGGCTCTGAACTTTGACTTGCCTCCAGAAAAGATGTGTGCCCGAACAGCTGAAAAATTGTCACCAAAGCCCAAAACGAAAGAAAAACGTCACACAATGTTGTCATAATATACAGACCAGTCAAAAGTTTGGACAAAGCCTACTCATTCAAGGGTTTTTTGTCATTTCTACATTGTAGAATAATAGTGAAGAGATCAAACCTATAAAATAACACATATGGAATCATGTAGTAACCAAAAAAGTGTTACACAAATCAGATGTATTTATATTTTAGATTCTTCAAAGTAGCCACCTTTGCCTTGATGACAGCTTTTCAGACTCTTGGCATTCTCTCAACCAGTTTCACCTGGAATGCTTTTCCAACAGTTTTGAAGGAGTTTCCACATATGCTGAGCACTTGTTGGCTGCTTTTCCTTCACTCTGCGGTCCAACTCATCCCAAACCATCTCAAATGGATTTAGGTCAGGTGATTGTGGAGGTCAGGTCATCTGATGCAGCACTTCATCACTCTCCTTCTTGGTCAAATAGCCCTTACACAGCCTGGAGGTGTGTTGGGTCGTTGTCCTGTTGAAAAACAAATGATAGTCCCACTAAGCGCAAACCAGATGGGATGGTATATCGCTGCAGAATGCTGTGGTAGCCATGCTGGTTAAGTGTGCCTTGAATTGTAAATAAATCACTGACAGTGTCACCAGCAAAGCACCATCACACCTCCTCCTCCATGCTTCACGGTGGGAACCACACATGYGGGGATCATCCRTTCASCTACTCTGCGTCTCACAAAGACACGGCAGTTGGAACCAAAAATCTCAAATTTGGACTCATCAGACCAAAGGACAGATTTCCACCGGTCTAATGTCCATTGCTCATGTTTCTTGGCCCAAGCAAGTCTCTTCTTTCTTTCTTCTTATTGGTGTCCTTTAGTAGTTGTTTCTTTGCAGCAATTTGACCATGAAGGACTGATTCACGCAGTCTCCTCTGAACAGTTGATGTTGAGTTGTGTCTGTTACTTCAACTCTGTGCAGCATTTATTTGGGCTGCAATTTCTGAGGCTGGTAACTCTAATGAACTTATCCTCTGCAGCAGAGGTAACTCTGGGTCTTCCTTTCCTGTGGCGGTCCTCATGASAGCCAGTTTCATCATAGCTCTTGATGATTTTAGCGACTGCACTTGAAGAAACATTCAAAGTTCTTGGCATTTTCCATTTTGACTCACCTTCATGTCTTAAAGTAATGATGGACTGTCGCTTCTCTTTGCTTATTTGAGCTGTTCTTGCCATAATATGGACTTATGGGGTATCTTCTCTATACCACCCCTACTTTGTCACAACACAACTGATTGGCTCAAATGCATTAAGAAGGAAAGTMATTTCACAAATTAACTATTAACAAGGCACACCTGTTAATTGACACGCATTCCAGGTGACTGACTACCTCAAGAAGCTGGTTGAGAAAATGCCAAGAGTGTGCAAGGCCGTCATCAAGGCAAAGGGTGGTGGCTGAATCTAAAATCTAAAATATATTTTTATTTGTTTAACACTTTTTGGGTTTCTACATGATTCCATATGTGTTATTTCATCGTTTTGAAGTCTTCATTATTTTTCTACAATGTAGAAAATAGTATAAATAAAGAAAAACCCTGGAATGAGTAGGTGTCCAAACTTTTGACTGGTACTGTTTACACAAACTCTTCCCGAACTGTTCCGKCTGGGAAGCATGCGCACGCCTTTACACACATAATTGTTGGGTTTTGTATTATTATTATTTTTATTTTATTTATTATTGTTTGTATATCGTTGTATGTTATATTTGTGTGACTGTCCTCGTCTCTCAGTGTTTTGTTACTTGTCATGTTTTGTGTTTTTTGTGGACCCCAGGAAGAGTAGCTGCTGCTTCTGCAAAAGCTAATGGGGATCCAAATAAACAAATAGAGTTGACAGGCTACAKYGTTACGATCGGGRSACACACACACACACACACTCTTAAGAACCATAGCCATGAATATTTCAATACATACAGAATAGCAGAACCTTTTCAGTTATCTGTATCTTTCTGTGTGTGTCCCATCAGAGTTGAGCTGCTTCCTCACATGAGCTGGGGTAGAGAAGTATATCAAGGCTTCCTTCCTCTCTTGGAATCCGAACAGTGGGGTGTAAAGAATAAATCACACAGTCTCCTGACAAGGCAGGAGAGACAGAGGGAGACTGGGGAGAAAGAGGGAGTTGTGAGTGGATTCATATATAGTACGGAGATCAAATGAAACAAACACTCAGATCAGAGGAGAGAGAGAATGGAGGAGAGAAAAGAGTACAGGAAAAAGGCAGGGTGTGTACAGGGAGTTGCATATTGACAAATTCAGCTGTGTGTGTGACTGTGTGTGTGACTGTGTGTGTGTTTACATGTGGGTGTGTTTTGACCTTCCCTTCCCTCTCCTCTCTGAGTCAGGCCCTGTTGGAGACCCAGAGAGAGCTGCGTGACCATGTACCCAACTTCACCTTCAACCTGGGCTTCTCAGGGAAGTTCTTCCATGCAGGTAAGACCGGAGAACACAGCACCCCACTCATACAGTACCCGATCTGTGTACTGAAGCTTATTACTGATAGCGTCACAGTTTATACTCCAGTACTCCTTGGTTTATCACCAGAAATCCTTGTTTTCTCTTGTCCTCCTCCCTCTGTGATCATCTTCCTCGCCTTCTATCTTACCCTTGTCCATTCCCTGACAACCTCCTTTCTTTGCCCTTTTCATTTTTCATATTCTCTCTGTGCTCCACTGTCCTCCTCCTGTCCTCCCCTTCTTCCACTATTCCTCTTCTCACCTCCTATCCTCCTCTTCTCCCTCCCCCGTCCTCCCTTCGTGTCCAGGGTCAGATGAGGAGGACCTGGGGGATGACCTGCTCCTCTCCTACGTCAATGAGTTCTGGTGGTTCCCCCACATGTGGAGCCACATGCAGCCCCAYCTCTTCCACAACCAGTCAGTGCTAGCCGAACAGATGCTTCTCAACAAGAGGTTCGCTATGGTGAGTCTCTGTCTGTCTGTCTGGAGGCTAGCGGTGGGATGCTAGCAATTAGCCCGCCTCACTATGTTGCTCCTAATTAGAAATGCTAACTTTAGCTTAACACAGCTAGCACCACTGGGATTTTAATTGTTATCCCTGCCTACCTTATATTCCTCCCTYTCTCTCTCTCTAGGAGCACGGTATCCCCACTAACATGGGCTATGCGGTAGCCCCCCACCACTCGGGTGTGTACCCAGTTCACCTGCAGCTSTACGATGCCTGGAAGAAGGTGTGGGGCATCAGGGTGACCAGCACGGAGGAGTACCCCCACCTCAAACCTGCCCGCTTCAGACGGGGATTCACACACAGCGGTATCAGCGTGAGTCACAGAACCCTTTACCGACGGTTGCACTGTCTCTCTCCCTTTTTCTCCTCTTAACTCTTTCTTGCCTCTACCTCTTCTGCGTTTGCAGATCGAAAAGGATTGAATAGATGGTAACAATATGGTGATTGGTTTATCCTCCTTTTCTACCTTTCTTCTGCCTCCGCATCTCTCCTCCACTTCTCTCTGTTCCTACCTCCATCAACATCTTTCTATCTCTTCCCCCACTTGTCTCTGTCCTCCCATGAGTGGTTGATATAACAACGGTAGGATTTTATTTATATCACCGTGGCAACAGTGGCCTTGGAATGGACAGTCTCGTTATGCCTTCCCGTTGGTCAGTCAGTGTGTTTTTGAGGATCCCTCTACAGCAGGTGGTGATACTGGACTGTAGCCACGCCAACCACTCTGACTGGCCCCCCAAACACTACCTCCTGGATACACCTTTAACAATATAACAACACCAACCACGACAATGACAGTAACACTGGCTTAATAGCACAACAACAGCAACCCGGTTACCCACCTCCATAACGTAAACACGAACCATACATCACCAAAACGCAACTTAATCTTCTTCAAAATACATTCCCCCAAAAAATCCAGTAGTCTAGTGTCTACAGTATGTGCTGTTGCCAGTAGTTTTCCTCCCCTGCGCTCTGTATCTCTCTATTTTTGTCTGTCCTTGAGATGCAGCTCTGAGTGGTCCAGTCTTCTCTGCTCTGCTCATACAATACATTAGATGATTGATATKCAGATCCCCAGACACTCTCTCTCGCTCCGTGTGTATTTGAATGAATTTCCATATAGACTCAGAGTGAATGAGGTTTGCTTTCCCCAAACGAGAAGTATAATATGAAGATTATTGAACACAAAAGTGGTGATATTGCCTGATATGTTTTGCATTGACTAGACCAGTGGGGCTGGCGTGCGTGTGTGTGCTTGTGTGTGTCATTGACTTAGAAGCGTGTGTGTGTGTGTGTGTGTGTGTTTGCAGGTCTTGCCCAGACAGACTTGTGGTCTGTTCACACACACCATATTCTATAAGGAGTACCCAGGCGGACCCAACGAGCTGGACAAACTCATCAACGGAGGAGAGCTGTTCCTCACTGTCCTACTCAACCCGGTGAGTTAACACGCACACACACGAACGCATGCACACACACACACACACACACACTCTCTTTCTTTCTCTCTATACATTCAATCGCTACTCAGACTATCAGAGTGAATTTGAGTGAACCTTTCTGTCTTTCTCTCTCCATTTTCCTTCATCCATCTCTCCTCCTCCTCCTCCTCCAGATCAGTATCTTCATGACCCACCTGTCTAACTACGGTAAYGACCGGCTGGGCCTTTACACCTTCAAAAGCCTGGTGGCCTTCGTGCAGACGTGGACCAATCTGCGGCTACAGACCCTGCCTCCCGTCCAGCTGGCCCACAGATACTATAACCTCTTCCCTAACGAAAAAGACCCACTCTGGCAGGTCAGAGAGAGAGAGAGAGAGAGGAGAGAGAGAGAGAGAAACTGGATGTGTGCATTAACTAATACTGGGATGTTGAAGGGGTGTTCCACTCAAAATACAACCTAACATGTTAACAGAGCTACATCCAAGGTAAGTAGGAATATCATGTTAGGTTGTATTTTGCATGGATCCTCCCTTGATTAATTTATTCAGGTTAGTCTCATTTAGATAGAATTTATTTAACAAGAGTCCTGGTTGGACCCTTGTCCTGTACAGCACAATCTGTTGCCAAGAATTGTGTTTGTGTTCAAAGGGCATCTCCRTTGATAGTTCCAATATGTAGCCGCATGTCCTCAGGATGTTGTATGGATGGATTTGTTCAGGGTTCATTAAGCAACTGGATACATGTAAGAATTTCTAATGATCTTCATCAACCCTGGTCCTACAGGATCCCTGCGAGGACAAAAGGCACAAGGACATCTGGTCAAAGGAGAAAACGTGTGACCGCTTCCCCAAGCTGCTTGTCATTGGGCCTCAGAAGACAGGTGAGAGAGACGGAACACAAGCACCCCCCAGTGGGCATCACCAGCAATGACTCTCGGTGCACAATCTTACTTTGCTTTATTTCACCTCGTTTCTGATTCATTTCCCTACCTCATGTAATTATTTACAATAGTTAGAGTTGAGACGTCTTTGGTCTGGTCTGTAGGAGGGAGGTTTTCGAGACTTTGGGCTGAAGAGGTGTCGTTCTTTCAGTGTTACACACTCTCAGTACAGAACAGAACAGACTAACAGGAGCTGGCCTGTCACAGATGACCGACTGACTCTCTCTCCTCCACAGTGAAAGCTGTGAAAGGAAGTTTATGAGGAACACACTCACCGACACTAATGGGAATGGGACACTAACGAGACAATTTATTAGATTATTAATTGTTATGGCTGCAGCAAGGTGCTTCAAAGTCAATTTGTCAATGCCTCAAAATAGATTCTCCCTCTCGCTTCTCTCTCTCTCTCTCTCCTTCCTCCCCTCCCCCTCTGTCTTTCTCTTTCTCTCTCCCCTTCCTCCCCCTTCTCTCTTTCTCTCTCCTTCCTCCCCACCCTCTCTCTATCTCTCTCCCTCCCTCCTCCCCACAGGTTCTACAGCCCTCTATCTGTTCCTGGGCATGCACCCTGACCTGACCAGTAACTACCCCAACAAGGAGACCTTTGAGGAGATCCAGTTCTTCAATGGACACAACTACCACAGAGGCATCGACTGGTATGACTGCCACAGAGAAAGAGCTCTGGGCCCGTGTTCATAAAGCATCTCAGAGTAGGAGTGATAATCTAAGATCAGGTCCCCACAGTCCATGTAGTGGTATTCATTATGATCTAATAGGCAAAACTGATCCTAGATCAGCACTCCTACTCTGMGACGTGTTATGCATATGGGCCGTGTTCTGTTCTAGCTGCACAGACAGAATTACAATAAGCAGGATTATTGCGAAGTGAATGACAACTTAAGAGGCGTTTACGCAGACCCAGACAATGTCTACAGACTTTCCATTGAACATGCTTTCTCGTCCAGGAGTTGGCTTAATATGTGCTTCCGTCAGTGTACAATTTAGTTGGTGTATCTGTTTTGTCTTTTGGTGAACACACAGGTACATGGAGTACTTCCCCCTGCCCTCCAACACCAGCTCAGACTACTACTTTGAGAAAAGTGCCAGCTACTTTGACTCCGAGGTGGCAGCGGAGCGGGCGGCCACCCTCCTGCCCAAGGCCAAGATCATCACCATCCTCATCAACCCAGCCGACCGCGCTTACTCCTGGTACCAGGTTGGTTATGACTCTTTAGAATGTATGAGACATAACCATTCTTCCTTATTAACATGTAATATGAGTAGTTAGGCCTATGTCATGCTCTTATTACTGAGTTATAACCACTCTTGTTACTAGGTCAGTTATACCTCATCAGGCACCATATTACTGAGGACCATATTAACACAACACCATTTCTTCTCTCTGCTTCCCCTTACAGCACCAGCGTGCCCATGATGACCCAGTGGCTCTGAAGTACTCCTTCCATGATGTCATCACGGCTACCCATGATTCCCCGGTAAAGCTGCGTGTGCTCCAGAACCGCTGTCTGGTACCAGGCTGGTACGCCATCCACATGGAGCGCTGGCTCAACCACTACCACTCCAGCCAGGTCCTGGTTCTGGACGGGCAGCAGCTGAAGACTGAGCCGGCCTCAGTCATGGACAGGATCCAGAAGTTTCTGGGCCTGGTCAACACCGTCAACTACCACAATATCCTAGCGTGAGTTTTCAAGTTCTCTCCAGCAACACATAGCAGCTAACCTACCTAACCCTTTATAAAGTTYATTCAGTAACTGATTCCAAGAGTCTCAGATGTACATTTAGGTACGTTTACRAAATGTTCTGATTTTCTTCAGGTTTGACCCCAAGAAAGGCTTCTGGTGTCAGCTGCTGGAGGGAGGGAAGACCAAGTGTCTGGGGAAGAGCAAGGGGCGTAAGTACCCTGACATGGACCCGGAGGTAAGAGTTCTCATTTGCCAATACACGTAGTTCACTGATATTTGCTTAATTAAGATACAGACTACCTCTAGGATTATTCTGCGTGTAACTGATAAGGGGTGTTCATTGATTGAATCTTGGCTGTGGGGGTAATTATCATATTATCTCTCTCTAAATCACTCCTGTTGCTCTCTCTCTTTCTCTTTCCTCCAGTCCCAGTCGTTCCTCAGGGAGCACTACAGGGATCACAACATAGAGCTGTCTAAGCTGCTGTACAGAATGGGCCAGCCCCTGCCCAGCTGGCTCCGAGAGCAACTGATCCATACCAGGTAGAAGTCCCGGGGGGGGGGGGGGGGGCAGCTCAGCGGACAGTACCACAGCTCAACCATCCCCCTGACAGAATACCATATGGAGGAGTATGATTCTATCCCCTTAGAGGATTATTTTAATCCCTTAAAGAATCCATAAGGGGTAAGGACTCACCCGTGACAAGGTTCAGAAGGGGTGTGTTTTCTGATCACCTGTCAAAGTGAAGATTAGGATACACGAGCCTCCTTCTCAGGGTGCCCTTCGTAAGAGGGAAGGACATGGAGGAAGGGAGAGCAGGGATAGTGATTTACGAGTTGGCAGTGAGTCTACAATGGCCTGCCGCCTAAGTGCTCTCCCCTCACTCCCCAAGTTGCACCTCCCCATGATGAACCACCACCCTCACTTGGTACGGTCTAGGAACAGAGACCCCCAACAGGACTGTACCACCTCTTACGGGGGTTTACCTGTGATACAAACAGGATGGGATAGAGACGGGGGTGGTCAACCCTTATCCGCTCTTCCTTTGACTATCCCTGCCTTACATGGACTCAGACCTTACTCTTGGGAGGAAGAGGAGGATGAAGAGGAAGAGTGAGACTTGGCTAGCCTGTACAGTACCAGTCGTTTAAGGCTGGGCGGAAATGAGTGTCAGCTGGTGTCAGTCAACACTCTACTCCCATATACTGAAAGACACAACCAACTGCCGTCCTAGAAATTGGAAGATGAATGAATAAAGTAGATGATGAAACAACAGGGCAGATATTACAAAAGAGTAGAGATCAATTAGCACTTGAATTAATAAAAAATGAATGGCATTAGTTGGAAATGCCTGTGGCCTCTGTCTAAAAACTAAGGGGGGTATGTTGTGTATTGACTAGTAGTCTTATTCACTAGGCCTTTGTAGACACTAGACATTAACGCATTTACCAGTGCCAGGACAGAATCAGCACCACTACATTGCATGGCCTATTGACAGTTCTTATTTTTTTAAGATTGTGACAATACATTTTTTTTTTTACCTTTTTTTTTTTTTTTAACTTTGGAGACACGTTATTGTAGAATTGACCAGAAAGACGTTTTGCTTACTCTCCGTTTCGGATGGAGTTGATTGCACAGGACAGGGGGTGCCAGGCTGCACATGTTAAAAGCACAATATGCAAAGTGGTACATCTCTTAAATAGACTCTTTTTACAAATTCACACAGGTTCTCATGAACCCCTATGAGCAAAACACGTTGAAGATAAGTATTTCTGGTGGAAAAGACGTTGAAATGACGCATTTTTTAACGTCTTGTGCTCACTGGGACAGGTTGTCTTTGTGTGAAGTTGGACATAAGCTATGTTGAAATGCACTCATGGAGACAGAAAATGAGAAAACAAAACAATATTTTTATTGAGGATGTCGTCAAAGCTGTGTATAGTTTTGTCCCTTTGTTCTATTTCATTTGTTATTAGCAGGTGTTCATAGTATTTCTACGTTGCATCAGGGAGGATATAAAAGATGCACATCCAACATAGTCAATATGAGCCTATACAGTTGAAGTCGGATGTTTACATACACCTCAGCCAAATACATTTAAACTCAGTTTTTCCTAATTCCTGACATTTAATCCGAGTAAAAATTCCCTGTCTAGGGTCAGTTTGGATCACCACTTTATTTTAAGAATGTGAAATGTCAGAATAACAGTAGAGAGAATTATTTATTTCAGCTTTTATTTCTTTCATCACATTCCCAGTGGGTCAGAAGTTTACATACACTCAATTAGTATTTGGTGGCGTTGCCTTTAAATTGTTTCACTTGGGTCGAGTGTTTCGGGTAGCCTTCCACAAGCTTCCCACAATAAGTTGGGTGAATTTCGGCCCATTTTTCCTGACAGAGCTGTTGCTGTCTCTTATACACATCTAGATGTGTATAAGAGACAGGTTCTATAGGATTGAGGTCAGGGCTTTGTGATGGCCACTCCAAAACCTTGACTTTGTTGTGCTTAAGCCATTTTGCCACAACTTTGGAAGTATGCTTGGGGTATTTGGAAGACCCATTTGCGACCAAGCTTTAACATCCTGATTGATGTCTTAAAATGTTGCTTCAATACATCCACATAATTTTCCTACCTCATAGTTTCCATCTATTTTGTGAAGTGCACCAGTCCCTCCTGCAGCAAAGCACCCCCACAACATGATGCTGCCACCCCCGTGCTTCACGGTTGGGATGGTGCTCTTTGGCTTGCAAGCCTCCCCCTTTTTCATCCAAACATAACGATGGTCATTATGGCCAAACAGTTATATATTTTTTCATCAGACCAGAGGACATTTCTCCAAAAAGTACAATCTTTGTCCCCATGTGCAGTTGCAAACTGTAGTCTGGCTATTTTATGGCGGTTTTGGAGCAGTGGCTTCTTCCTTGCTGTGCTGCCTTTCAGGTTATGTCGATATAGGACTTGTTTTATTGTGGATATAGATAGTTTTGCACCTGTTTCCTCCAGCATCTTCACAARGTCCTTTGCTGTTRTTCTGGGATTGATTTGSACATTTCGCACCAAAGTATGTTCATCTCTAGGAGACAGAACGCGTCTCCTTCCTGAGCGGTATGACGGCTGCGTGGTCCCATGGCGTTTATACTTGCGTACTATTGTTTGTACAGATGAACGTGGCACCTTCAGGCGTTTGGAAATTGCTCCCAAGGATGAACCAGACTTGAAGAGGTAAACATTTTTTTTTCTGAGGTCTTGGCTGATTTCTTTTGATTTTCCCATGATGTCAAGCAAAGAGACACTGAGTTTGAAGGTAGGCCTTGAAATAGATCCACAGGTACACCTCTAATTGACTCAAATGATGTCAATTAGCCTATCAGAAGCTTCTAAAGCCATGACATCATTTGCTGGAATTTTCCAAGCYGTTTAAAGGCACAGTCAATTTAGTGTATGTAAACTTCTGTTGTGATACAGTGAATTATAAGTTAAATAATCTGTCTGTAAACAATTGTTGGAAAAATTACTTGTGTCATGCACAAAGTAGATGTCTTAACCGACTTGCCAAAACTATAGTTTGTTTAACAAGAAATTTGTGGAGTGGTTGAAAAACGAGTTTTAATGACTAAGTGTATGTAAACTTCAGACTTCAACTGTAGGTACAGTATAGTTCCTAATTTGTTGGTCACCTGGTTTTACCACTGCAACCATAGATATCAAAAAGCTGCTCTTACTGTCTGCAATTGTTGTCAGTCGATATAACAATGCACATGCATTTCCTGACTATGTAATGTCATGTTATAGACATAAGTTATTGCATGTGATTGAGGTGACATTCTTTCAGCCCCCTCTCACAATGCAATGAGAGAGAGGTATTTAGTGGGAGAGAATCAGCCAGGTAGTATTGAAATGTCACTACAATGGGTCATATAATACAGTGCCATCTGCTGAAGTCCAAACAGATCTTATTTTTTTCTGTCTGTTCATACAATCCCCTCTCATCTATCCTCACGCAGCCAACTGTTGTACAAGCCAACTGTTGTACAGAGGTCCTTGATTTCTTTATATAAAGTATTATTGACATGATAATAACGCATAATAACTGCAATGATGGTACTAATCTCCCTGGACTGTACGATAAAGGACTTGTAATTGTCGTCGATAATTTTTACAGTGTAACTAATATTGTTGGTGCTTTTTAATTTGCAAATAAACAGCACTGTATTTTTGTCTCATTGGTCAATTTGCTCTTCTTTCCCTTCTGAGTTTTCAGACAAAGCACTCTATAATTTGGAAAGGAGAAACGGGGGAAGTACCGCTCAAAGAAAGTATGTTTTAGTATTAGAGAAGACCGAGATTAGAACAGTCTCACGAGGGCAAGTATGAGGAAATTAACAATGAGGAAACTCACTATTAGTGTCTGTTGTGTTCGCATTGTTTCATCATCTTCTAATGGTTTCAGTTTGAMGCTGTGTATAAGATCAGTACAGATATCCGTCTCCAGACTGACTGAGTCTAAACTGACTATGAGTGAATGTTTACTGTATTGAGACTTTTTTATGTCCTCGCACAATGATGTGATTTATCTTGACAGCATCGTCTTCTCATCACCGCTTCCTTAAAACGAAAATCCCCAACGTTCACTGTAGAATAAGGGGAAATCCTGATCAAGAACTAGGGAGTGACCGATGATCCGTTTACAGAAGTAGATAATAGCCTTCAAGACATCCAATGAGAATAGAACTTTATAATATGACAATGTTGTCTCTGGGGAGAAAGGTTTCAAACATCTTGCGTCCTTATCAACTTTAATATCATACTAACCTTTCCTATGACCATACTGCAGCTTCAAAAGGAGCTGCATCCCATTTCAGAATAGAAATAAGGACAAAAGCCAAATGATCTTTTTTTCTATCTATATATTATTACCTCCTGAAAATAAGAGAAGCAAAATATTGCACTGGTTCAAACCTCTATCCATAAGTATACTTTCTATTCATGATTTGATCAAATAAATCTCATATAATTACTGGGACAGTGCAGGTACAGGGCTAGATAAACACTGGGGTATCCGTTTTAAATGTTGCACCCATTCCAGAATAAATTATGATCTGTAGAGTAAAAGCGTTTCCTCGTAAACCAATCAAATGGGATGTTCATTTTAAATTTWAAATCTGAGGGTTTTTCTAACAACTATTAATGCTATGTAGAGTTKAACTACTTTCTTTTCATCAGTTCAGATTTGTCTGCCTCCATCAACAAGTGATGCAGGGCAGGTTGACCAATGACAGCTTAGAATAAACTCCTCGACAATGTAGTGGAACCTGCCCATCACTTTATTGACTCGGGACTTTCCATTTAATTCCAGGCTAGACCATCGTTCTATTCATTTCAACCGGATACTTTCTCCCGAATAGATCCCTTCCTCATTTACTACACTGTTAAATCGTTGCGTTTCKTCGGACCCAGACTAGTTTTGATTTGAGAGAACTTGGACGCGGAGAGAATGGAGGAGCAACATGATGATGCGCTCCTGGAGCGCACAGGGAGCCAGGACGTGATCCTACCAATGACAGCTACAAGAGGGTGAGACACAATTACTGCAAAATCTATAAAACATATTTAATTTGTTTAGTATTATAAATTAAAGATAGATGTTGCAGTTAAATCGGTAAACATTCATTTTGCCTATAGGGTCAGTGTTTCTTTATCTTCCAAATGAAGGTTCAAGTATGTATAAACTCAAATTATTGTATTATAATATCAAAAATGATATATAAAATAATATTAGGAAAGTCCTTAAAAAGGTGTMATATTTTATGCTAAAGGTTACAACTGGTAGGCTATGCTATTCTGAATTTACAATTTACATTATTGAAAGTATGCACAAATGATATTGAACATGCAATCACGACATTTTGATTTCATTTATTTTTCTGAATTATATTCCCAACGTGTTGATTATAGTCATTGTTGAGGGAATATTTAAAAAAAAATTGGGAGTCATTTGATTAGGGTGGGCTTCCCCATACTTTCGCTCTTTCCTAGTCAAAGCCTCTGCCTAGCAACTAGTGATGTCTCAYAAACCTGCATTAATCATTGGCTCAGGAATGAGGAACAGAAAACGGTTTAATATTTTCATTCTAAAAAGGGGGGTGGGTACTTCTTTGTTGCATAAGAACTGGTTTAGGATTAGCTTTTGACTCTGGACCAGGGCTTTGATTAGTTCGTTTTTTGGGGGGAGGTGCACTGATCTCACATAACATACCAGGGCAAACCCAAAAATGTCAGAAATGCAATTATGGACATCCTCATACCGCTTTGAAAATGACATTAAAAATGTTTGATCCAGTCCCCATGAGTCAAGGTGTAATCTCTCTATATCTCTCTTTCCCTCCCTCCTTTAGGGCTTCTAACAGCCGTCCGTTGAAGATAGCAGGGTTCACAGTGTTGGCCTGTCTTCTCTTGGCCGGCCAGGCCTTCACTGCCTACTTGGTCTTCAACCAGAGGGGCCAGATCCACGACATGGAGAAGAGCAATGACAACATGCGCAAGCAGCTGAGAAACAGACCTCCAGGTAGGGGAGGAAGGAAAGGGGAAGGAAAGGGGAGGGAGGGAGGAGATGGAGGAACAAGGAGGGAAGGAGTGGTGTTGATATAGGTAGTGTTGGTGGTCAAAGGAGAGGGAAGTGAGATATACTTATTTAGGAAGAGAGACTGGGGGGACTTGATAGAAAAGAAGAATACAGGAACTGGGTTTATTCCTCTGAAGTTCGTAGTTCTGGAGGAGCTAGCGTTCTCCCAATTTGAAGTGTGCACTCATTGGTCTCTGTCACCCCCGTTTTGCTCAAGCAGTAGCCCCTGTCCAGATGCACATGCCCATGCTCAGCATGCCGCGGCTGATAGACTTCACTGATGAGGACGTAAAGACTCCCATGACGGTATGACTCCTGTTTCCCCATTGCTTCTTCTTAAAGGCTTCTATAAACTGAGGAAAAGCGGTCACTAGGTGGCAGCAACAAGCTCCCTTCCAAYTGTCAACTTGTGTTTAACTCCAGTGAAATTGCATTGTACATCTACCCCCTTAGGACTAAGCTCCCTCTTCCTGCTCTTTTGAAATAAAAATATGAGTGTGGTGAGTATTTATTTTCAGTTTGTCTCTCCACTCTCCCATCAGAAATTGGAGGCCACTGCCATTGTTAGCCTAGAGAAGCAGGTGAAGGATCTGCTGCAGGTAAATTAATAAATAAATATTCATTTAGCCACTCTTTGCATTGAAGTCACCTCTACAAAAGACAGAAAGGTCAAATATTGACAATCGATTGATTGATCAATCATTTGATTGTCTGTTTTTATTAGAACCCCCAGCTACCTCAGTTCAACGAGACGTTCCTGGCCAACCTGCAGAGCCTGAAGAGACAGATGGAGGAGGCCGAGTGGAAGGTGAGACTGAATCTGCGTGTCCCAAATAGCACCCTATTCTCTCTTTAGTGCATTCCAGGGCCATAAGGCTCCTGTTTACCATTTGGGACTCACCCTGAGAACATACACAAACATATTTCAACGATTTCACTTATATAATCAAAACCAATAAATGATAGCAAGTTTTTTTTGCCTCATTCAGTAGTTTGACCTAATTAAGTAGATTCATGTTGAAAAATAATGTGAAAATAATAATTTATATTCCTAAAGCATAAGTTGAAAATGATACTGTTGCTGCTTCCTGTTGTCATGGATTTTACATTTATAGCCCAGTGTCAAAACATTGGTTTTAGATGTCCAAATTCATAATCAATATGCTGAAATAAGTTGTGATATGTTGAAGACAATACCGAAAAATTACTCCCTACAGACACACTATTCACACTTGTGTTCAGATAACTTGTATTCTGGTAAATTAGTACCTTTTAAACTTCTCAGGCACCAATATTTACCAGTCGGTCACTCTAGACTGGAATTGATTAGTACAAACCAAAGATAATTATCTGGTACAAGCAATTGAATTTCAAAATAAACTTTCATACTAACACAACCAATCTGAGGTAAAAAAGGATGTGTATTTCCTGTAATTCTTGTGTGGTGAAAACATTAGTTTGTTTAATGTACTAAGACGTTTTGTCTACCATAGGGAATTTAGGGTAATATAAAATATTTCGATTTAAGATGATCGTTAATGAAGGACACAGTTTTTGACATGCATGTCTTACTACTTTAACCATAGAGAGAGTTTAACCACAATTTTTAACCACAATTTAATCAGGCACTCTAGACTAGAGCTTACATAGTGACTGTGCAGCAGGCTGAATGTTTGGTCTCCTTATAATATCCCATGAATATACAGTGTATGACCCACACTTAGGCCTATCTTATTTGAACTTTAACCCCTGACTGTGTTTTCTGCAGGGTTTTGAGACTTGGGCACGTAATTGGCTGCTCTTCCAGATGGCCCAGGAGAAGCCCCCTGCACCCACCACCACACCTCAGCCTGGTGAGTTTACCACAAACCCCCGCCATCACCACCCCCCACCAACCTTCACACCACCTTACGAATGCACAACTTCCTCTGTCTTGTCTCTTTGTCTCTTAATTTCATCCACGACATGAACCAAGTATTGAATAAAAACTCACCTTTTCTCTCCTCTTTTCTTTCGTCTTTCCCTATCTTCTGTCTGTTCCTCAGCCGCCGGCCTGCAGACCAAGTGTAACCTGGAGAAGTCGTCCCAGAGCCGTAAGCTTGGTGCCTACCTCCCTCAGTGTGACGAGCAGGGCAACTACCTGCCCATGCAGTGCTGGCACGCCACTGGTTTCTGCTGGTGTGTGGACAAGAACGGCAAAGTCATCGAGGGCACCAGCATACGCGGCAGAGCCACCTGTGACAGAGGTAGGAACTAGGCAGACAGTTATACAGCGTTACTGACCTCTGCGTCCATTCAATTGCTTTTTAGTGCATTCTGCAGTCTATAACAAAGCTCATTTGCTCACTATTACACATGCCATGGTATATCTACGCAGTTGTATGTACATATAGATAGCGATGTGACTATTTTTGTCTCATGCTACTGTTTGTTCCCCGCAGTCCCCAGTCGGATGGCGGCTTTCCCCAGGATGATGCAGCTGAAGGAGTACAAGGGTGAGTGTTTCACAGACAAAACCGAAATGGAGAGAAATAAACTCAATAACAAACAGACAGAGAGAGGGATACAAATAATTAGACAACACTTTTGATTACATGTAAGTGTTGTCTGACTGTTTTGTTTTCACACTGTGTACTGTTCATCTGAATAGATTGCATGATGGTTTCGTACATGTGGTTGATTCTATTCTCTATATTTTGCAGATGAGTAAAACCACCAGGGCACCAGCTGGCCTGCTCTCTCCTCGTCTCACTGTCAGATGGGAAAATGTTTTTTCCTTCTAATGACTATTTCACTCTTCCCTCTATCATGATAAAGGTCAATTATCTGGAATACGAAACAATGAAATACTTTCTTTTGATTTATGGATACTATTTTTCTTTGGACAGTATAAATGCTGTGAACATTATTAACAGCTTTTTTCTGCTTCTGAACTCAACACAGCTATGTAAAGCGTTTAAGATATAAATATAAGATGTGTGTTACATTTTATACCATGCACAACACCCAGACTTTTCCATCCCCCAAACCCTGACCCCACTCCTGTCAACTTTGACCCCTAGTCCCCTAACCTGGCCCTCCAATCATATCCATCTGATGGGGGCTAGCCCCACCCCATTTCCCTATTCTGTCTCTCCACATAGACTGCCATAGGGGCTTATTTGATCAGCTTTTCTCTAGAGTTTCTAACATAGATGTCGTGTTTTAAACCTCTATAACCATGTCTTTGAAGCATGCTTTGACTATTATGAATGTAGGGATAGGTGAACCAATAAAAATTAATAAAGTGCTATTTCCTACTAAAATTTGTTTTTTTCTAACTCTTATTGTACATTAATCAATTTAGGACAGACTACTTAAACATACATGGTACCATCTGACTAGAGACCTTAGTTCTGGGATAACATAGATTAATTTAACATAGAATCTACCCACCACAAAATAACAACTAGTGTAAAATGAATGACCATAACAAGACTTCAGATGAAGGGTTATGATATTGGTTAGGAGTAGGCTACAGTAGGATGAAATTAACTGTTGACACATCATCGGTTTTACTTTTCTTTCCATAAATGTTAAAGTTAGGATTGGGGGAGGGTAAGCTGATCCTAGATCTGTGTGCAGAACATCTATACTAAGATGTTGGTTACTGAAGAACATTACTTTTTAAAGCACAACATTTTGGTGTAGGGTGGCATGCCTCTATGTATGATGATGGTAATACAACGTTCTCCTTGGCAGAGGGAGTATAATTCTTGGTAAATTACATACGCTACATGACCAAAAGTATGTGGACATTGCTCGTCGAACATCTCATTTCAAAATCATGGGCATTAATATGGAGTTGGTCCCTCCTTTGCTGCTGTAACAACCTCCACTCTTCTGGGAAGACTTTCCACTAGATGTTGGAACTTGCTTCCATTCAGCCAAGAGCATTAGTGAGGTTGGGCACTGATGTTGGGTGATTAGGCCTGACTCACAGTCAGCGTTCCAATTCATCCCAAAGGTGTTCGATGGGGTTGAGGTCAGGGGTCTGTGCAGGCCAGTCAAGTTCTTCCATACCAATATCGACAAACCATTTCTGTATGCACCTCGCTTTGTGCACGGGGGCATTGTCATGCTGAAACAGGAAAGGGCCATCCCCAATTTGTGGCCACAAAGTTGGATGCACAGAATCGTCTAGAATGTCATTGTATGCTGTAGTGTTAAGATTTCCCTTCAATGGAACTAAGGGGCCTAGCCCAAACCATGAAAAACAGCCCCAGACCATTATTCCTCCTCCACCAAACTTTACAGTTGGCACTATGCATTCAGGCAGGTAGCGTTCTCTGTGCATCCACTAAACCCAGATTCGTCCATCAGACTGCCAGATGGTGAAGCGTGATTCATCACTAGAGAACGCGTTTTCAATGCTCCAGAGTCACATGGCGGCAAGTTTTACACCACTCCAGCTGACGCTTGGCATTGTGCATGGTAATCTTAGGCTTGTGTGCGGCTGCTCAGCCATGGAAACCCATTTCATGAAGCTCTCGACGAACAGTTCTTGTGCTGATGTTGCTTCCAGAGGCAGTTGGAACTCTGTAGTGTTGCAACCGAGGACAGATGATTTTAACTCGCTTCAGCACTCGGCGGTCCCTGTCGGTGATCTAATTTGCATAATTGGCCATGTGCATGTAATTGTGATGGACGTGTAGGAGAGAGGAATAATGTCGTGGGAAGACAAAAAGTGAGTAAAAAACACCCTAAATATGTTTAGAACTACAAATTAAGTTTCTTCTGTCGATTCTTGTTTTTTTTATGTCACAATTCCAACCCTCCTTTATCCGGGCTTGGGACCGGCAAAGTGACCCGAAAAATACACTGGCGGAGTTACTTAGTTTTTTATTTTATTTGTTTTTTTTGTTTAGTTTTCTTAATTAGTTTGGTTTTTAACCTTATGGTACTTAGGAGCTACAACAAGTCACAGTAAACATGAAGTTTTCAACCATAACATTTTTTGTATACAATCAAATTTATTTATATAGCCCTTCTTACATCAGCTGTTATCTCAAAGTGCTGTACAGAAACCCAGCCTAAAACCCAAACAGCAAGCAATGCAGGTGTAGAGCACGGTGGCTAGGAAAACTCCCTAGAAAGGCCAAAACCTAGAAGAAACTAGAGAGGAACCAGGCTATGAGGGGTGGCCAGTCCTCTTCTGGCTGTGCCGGGTGGAGATATAACAGAACATGGTCAAGATGTTCAAATGTTCATAATGACCAGCATGGTCAAATAATAATAACCACAGTGTTGTCGAGCGTGCAGCAAGTCAGCACTCAGGAGTAAAGTCAGTTGGCTTTTCATAGCCAATCATTAAGAGTATCTCTACCGCTCCTGCTGTCTCTAGAGAGTTGAACAGCAGGTCTGGGACAGGTAGCACGTCCGGTGAACAGGTCAGGGTTCCATAGCCGCAGGCAGAACAGTTGAAACTGGAGCAGCAGCACGGACAGGTGGACTGGGACAGCAAGGAGTCATCATGCCAGGTAGTCCTGAGGCATGGTCATAGGGCTCAGGTCCTCCGAGAGAGAGAAAGAAAGAGAGATAGAGAGAAAATACTTAAATTCACACAGGACACTGGATAAGCACGGAGAGAAGTACTCCAGAATAACAAACTGACACTAGTCCCCGACACATAAACTAATGCAGCATAATACTGGAGGCTGAGACAGGAGGGGTCAGGAGACACTGTGCCCATCCGATGATCCCCGGACAGTGCCAAACAGGAAGGATATAACCCACCCACTTTGCCAAAGCACAGCCCCCACACCACTAGAGAGATTTCTTCAACCACCAACTTACCATCCTGAGACAAGGCCGAGTATAGCCACAAAGATCTCGCCACGGCACAACCAAGGGGGGCCAACCCAGACAGGAAGATCACGTCAGTGACTCAACCCATCAAGTGACGCACCCCTCCTAGGGACGGCATGAAAGAGCACCAGTAAGCCAGTGACTCAGCCCCTGTAATGTGTTAGAGGCAGAGAATCCCAGTGGAGAGAGGCGAACCGGCCAGGCAGAGACAGCAAGGGCGGTTCGTTGCTCCAGAGCCTTTCCGTTCACCTTCACAATCCTTGGCCAGACCACACTCAATCATATGACCACTGAAGAGATGAGTCTTCAGTAAAGACTTAAAAGTTGAGACCGAGTCTGCGTCTCACATGGGTAGGCAGCCCATTCCATAAAAATGGAGCTCTTATGGAGAAAAGCCCTGCCTCCAGCTGTTTGCTTAGAAATTCTAGGGACAATTAGGAGGCCTGCGTCTTGTGACCGTAGCGTACGTGTAGGTATGTACGGCAGGACCAATCGGAAAGATGGTAGGAGCAAGCCATGTAATGCTTGTAGGTTAGCAGAAAAACCTTGAAATCAGCCTTGCCTTAACAGGAAGCCAGTGTAGAGAGGCTAGCACTGGAGTAATATGATCAAATGTTTTGGGTTCTGTCAGGATTTTAGCAGCCGTATTTAGCACTAACGGAACTTTATTTAGTGCTTTATCCGGGTAGCCGAAAAAGTAGAGCATTGCAGTGGTCTAACCTAGAGTAACAAAGCATGGATTAATTTTTCTGCATCATTTTTGGACAGAAAGTTTCTGATTTTTGCAATGTTACGTAGATGGAAAAAAGCTATCCTTGAAACAGTCTTGATATGTTCGTCAAAAGAGAGATCAGGGTCCAGGGATCAGCCGGCGGTGGCTTCCCGCATGCGCGATTAATTTGCAGTCTGGATGCGGAGGGGTGAACATTTCCTGCTCTGACTGCAGCTGGGAGGGACTGCTGCGAGAGGACTGGGCCGCGTCCTTTTGGAYGGGTGTGGGGCCCACGTCAGCACCCGCTGCTCGTTGAGAAGAGTAAGAACGATACGTGCTTTCACGTCAGAGTCTCCAAAAATCTCCAATAACAACAGAAAAAGTTGCTAGATTTGTCGCTAGTCGCTTTTTGAAAATGTGTCGCTAGAGGAGTCTGAATACTCGCTAAATATGTTGGCAACACTGACACATCCTTCATATCTTATCTGCACCACTATTATCTCTGTCATTCACATATTTGATTAGTTCCCATAAATTAAAAAGAGGACATTTTCCTGCATACCTTTGACATTTGTAGATTTCAGGTGAAAGCGGACCTTTAGTAAAAATGGAAGTTTAACTATCCCTTTTTACTAAAGCAGAATATGGAATGTTAAAGAGTGGGGTTGACTTTTCAAGATATTAAAATATGTTTCAGGACTTACTGCAGACATGCAACTACAACAATCAAGAGGGTGAGTAAAGAATTTCAAAATGTTGCCTTAAATTGGTCACTTATTTCTCTCACTTCAACATAAGGGATTCATTAACTAGTGACACAGTGACAGTAATGAAGTTCAATAGCCAACTATCACCTAATACCCCCATTTTATTATTATACCCATCTGCAATACACTGTTTTTTTCAGTGATTACAGTCATAATAAAATAGATCTAAACATTCAATTCAGACTGCTGTGAGTTGGTCTTTTTCCAGAGACAACCATACTAGGCTAGAGAACAAACAACTTCTTTATTGGAAATGTCTATCTGAAGGTAACCTCTGTTTTGAACTCATATCCGCATCCTGAGTAACTGTACACCCCWTGACCAGTGAAAATGGAGTCTGGGACATAAATATTTCAGGCCAGTGTAATCAAACCCAAATGAACTCGCAACACTCTTGTTGGTTTGGCTTCAGACTGGTTTCTCTGAGGACATGAACACACCTGTAAGTACCTCGCTACTTACTGTCCAATGTATGTGTGTCATGAGACTTGTTATAAAGGGTCAATTCGTGTTATTGATCAATCTCTTTCATGATGTTGTGGTTAATGGGACGATGGTGTCCAAAGGTAACTGAGCATGAGATCCGGGACAGTATTCAGGAGATTCGAACAAAAATTATGTCACAAGGGGACCATCGAGAGGAGGATGACCATAGGCTGGCAGAACTAACCCAGAATCTAAAGGTGAGATACAGTCTCTTTCCTGTAGAGAATAGCATATCTAGCTGTATCTGAAACAACAAATAAACTATGCCTCAATCTCTGCAATGAGTATTTAGAGTTGTGTTGATTTGGCAGGGACTGCATTCCCCAAAGACCCTAACACATATTGATAACAGTGACCATAACCCTGACCACAACACGGACCACAGTGTGACCATAGAGAGAAGGAAAGACCTGCAGGACCAGCTGAGACAGGAGGTGGACGAACACATCCAAGGTAGTGTGTATGCAATGTGAGGACTGTAATAAGTACACAAGCGTGCTGTAGGGAGCTGTAGTTGTAAATATACTAGGGTGAGCTGTAGTTCTAAATATGACCACCAAAATACACTAGATGAAACCTGCATGATTAGTGTGCGAAATCCCGTTTTCCCTTGAAGTCGCTGTGATAGGATAACCACTACGCTAGTCTCAGTGGAGGCTGGTGGGAGGAGCTATAGGAGGGCGGGCTCATCGTAATGGCTGGAATGAAATGAATGGAACGGAGTCAAACGTGGTTTCCATATGTTTGATGTGTTTGATACCGTTCCATTAATTCCATTCCAACCATTACAATGAGCCTGTCCTCCTATAACTCCTCCCATCGGTCTCCACTGGCTAGTCTACATCATTCACCATCCATCTGGGGTCAAAGCACAAAAGGACCAATAAACAACCAGTTTGCCTTTATAGAAAGTAATGAAATAATAACAATTAAAACAATAAGAGTGTGGGGTAGGTTCAGGGGTGTGTTGGGTATATAGGGGTAAGGTATCAAGGGCTCTTTTTTGTGTTAAATTTAGGAGAGGTGTATGGTGGGATTGGGTAATAAGGGGTGTGGTTTAGGGGTCTTTTTTTGTTGGGGGGAGGGGGGGGGGGGGGTGGGGAAGGGGGGGGGGGGGGGGGGTTCCTCACTCTGTCCAGTGTCTGTGTAATTTTCCCCATCTTAATCTTTTCTTTTTATTGGCCAGTCTGAGATATGGCTTTTTCTTTGCCACTCTGCCTAGTAGGCCAGCATCCCGGAGTCGAATCTTCGGGATGTTTTGCGGGTACTATTTAATGAAGCTGCCAGTTGAGGACTTGTGAGGCATCTGTTTCTCAAACTAGACACTCTAATGTACTTGTCATCTTGCTCAGTTGTGCACCGGGGCCTCCAACTCCTATGTMTTTTCTGGTTATAGCCAGTTTGCACTGTTCTGTGAAGGGAGTAGTACACAGCATTGTACGAGATCTTCAGTTTCTTGGCAATTTCTCACATGGAATACCCTTCATTTCTCAGAACAAGAATAGACTGATGAGTTTCAAAAGAAAGTCTATTTCTGGCCATTTTGAGCCTGTAATCGAACCCACAAATGCTGATGCTCCAGATACTCGGGCCGACTCTTTTTCTCTGTAAATATCAATGATGTCGCTCTTGCTGCTGGTGATTTTCTGATCCACCTCTACGCAGACGACACCATTCTGTATACATCTGGCCCTTCTTTGGACACTGTGTTAACAAACCTCCAAACGAGCTTCAATGCCATACAACACTCCTTCCATGGCCTCCAACTGCTTTTAAATGCTAGTAAAACTAAATGCCTGCCCCTAACCGATTGCTGCCCGCACCCGCCCACCCGACTAGCATCACTACTCTAGACGGTTCTGACTTAGAATATGTGAACAACTACAAATACCTAGGTGTCTGGTTAGACTGTAAACTCTCCTTCCAGACTCACATTAAGCATCTCCAATCCAAAATGAAATCTAGAATCGGCTTCCTATTTCGCAACAAAGCCTCTTTCACTCATTCTGCCAAACATACCCTCGTAAAACTGACTTAGCTACCGATCCTTGACTTTGGCKATGTCATTTACAAAATAGATGTAGTCTATCACAGTGCCATCCGTTTTGTCGCCAAAGCCCCATATACTACCCACCACTGCGACCTGTATGCTCTGGTTGGCTGGCCCTCGCTACATATTCGTCGCCAAACCCACTGGCCCACTCGCCAAACCCATCTATAAGTCTTTGCTAGGTAAAGCCCCGCCTTATCTCAGCTCACTGGTCACCATAACAACACCTACCCGTAGCACGCGCTCCAGCAGGTATATTTCACTGGTCATCCCCAAAGCCAACACTTCCTTTGGCCGCCTTTCCTTCCAGTTCTCTGCTGCGAAATTCGTTTTTCAATTTAAATGGTTATACAAAATTCTTGCAATCAATAGAATGTTATATATATATATGGGGGATATAAACATCCCAGCTCTGCATATTTTACTGTGAAGAGACAGAATAATTAGATCAGGAATGGCTGACAAATTGCAACATTTACTTGGAACTCTGTAAATAGCACTGCTGGGTGATTTGAAAAGTCATAGTCAATCGATCAATAATATAATAATACTCTTAGAAAATGTGTTTCTTTTCATTTACAATCTCTAGAAACTATGACAATAGAAAGCTTCAGAACTTTTGTGAAACATCACAGTACATTAGAAAAATACTGTATATGTCAGCTATAAATCAAAACTAGATGGTCTTCAGAGATAGATGGGAGGGGTTGAGGGTAGCTGAAGGCTAGTGTTGGTTCCGTTTTTCTGTGCTCCGTTTTATTACTTAACAAAGAAGGAACACTCAACATGTGCACTTATAAATCATAACAATTTTAATCAAAATACAGCTGTAGACAGAAGTCAAAGATCAAACATCACACATACAACTGATGTCTCTCCTGAGTTCTGCCCCATAGGAAAAGTCCAAGTTGTTTTTATCATGCTTGTAGTCAACCCCCTGTGATGTCATTACCTGCTACTCCTCAGACCAAGCCCATGCAAACACAGCTATACAAACTTGCAAGAAATACAATAGTTCCAGTGTTTTCTAAGGTCTCAGCAGTAAAAGCCCACTCCCCCAAGTTGATTTATAGAGGTATGTCTGACTAGTCTCTTATCTCTTCTACTCCCCTACAGGGCTCTTTGTTTATATTTGAAATGCTTTCTCACAGACCCCCCCCCCCATATCCCATTTCTTTATAAGAGGCACAGACTTAAAGACTGTGGAACAATTCTAAATCCCTACAATGAATATATATATATATTGTTAATCTGTAGTCTAGGACCCTATAAATGTAGAGGAGGGGTCCCATAGCCCCTCCCCTTCTATCAATGCAACATTACATCAAACATTTGGTGCAGCCCCTATCGTGACCCCAATTTGACTCCATCACTAGGACTAAAAACAAACAAAAGATTACTAATATAAAATATACTGTCCTTCAAATGTATGTAATATAATAAAGGAAAATATAAGTAATAAATCTAAATGTATTTTAGATTCTTCAAAGTAGCCACCCGTTGCCTTAATTACAGCTTTGCACGCTCTTGGCATTCTCTCATAATGAACAGCCTTTGAACCTACACTATTCCAGCTTTGCTCAGGATATCTACCTGATTCATCTAATCTTCTCAGTTGATGATTGTGATCCGTTATATCGGGTGTTAGGCTTACAGAATAGAATAGTGTAGAGATCAGAGGCCTATGTCGCTATGAACAGTGAATCCCAAGAACTGTGTGTCTTTCGTTTTTCACAGAGGGGAGAGTAAGTGTGGAGAGGATGCAGGAGAGAGTGGGTACGATCCAGCAGCTAAAGGAAGCCCTGAGAGAGGAGAAACAGGAGAGCAGTGAGAAATCTGAACACTCAGAACAGGTACCAGGAATACTCTACTGTTCTGTGAGGTTGAGAAGAACAAAGTGATCTGTCCCTAATGTAAAATATCTTCCTCCTTTGACAACTTGAGGACTGGTACCAGGCAGAGTACAACAGAGCACAGGAGCGGAGGAGGAAGATCAAAGAGGATCATGGGAGAGTGATACAGGAGGAGGTGGAGAAGATGGAAAGAGAGCTGGGGCAGGASCAGGTGAGTAACACTTGAGATTGATTTAATCATGATATTCCTCACATCTTAGACACTCAAACTGTCAAATGTCCTGCCTCCATAAATCTAACCCTATGGGCAGACTGAGGGCCCCCAGAGGGAGCTGTTGGTCCTGGGCAGAGAGAGACAGGTCCTGATTCTACAGATGGAGGCCCTGCACACTGAGGCCTCGGAGGCCGAGAGAGACCTGGAGACACAGTACCACAGACACCAGCATGAGCTGCACTCTCTTAGGGAGGAGAGTCTGCAGGTAGGGCCCTTACCTGCACTGCCATTATTTGAACCAACGCTGCCTATCTTGCCCATTTGTGCCAGTGTCACACCTTTCACCACCATACTAAGCTCTGTCTCCCCACCCTCAATTCCTTATCAGGTGTTCCGGGTCTTCCGCCAGGTGAGTGAGGAGCAGAGGAGGGTGTCAGAGGGCAGGTACAGGACTCTCCTGCTGGAGGCCATACAGGATGCAGTCTACCTGTCCTCTCAGAACCAACAGCTACAGGCAGACAACAAACAGCTCCGCAAAGGTGAGTTACACACCTGGATAACACTTGTATAACATTAACTATAACATATTTTTGTCTCAGTACAGGCAGAGTAGATACTACTTTGAGAAAAACTGATTTTTAAATCACTTRCATACCTTGATTTATTGGTTTTAAACGTAGTTCATCAATAAATTAGATTCTCTCTTTCTCTTCTTCCTCCATAGCATTGGCAGAGCTAAAGGACATTCTGTGTGTGCAGGGTGACCTCAAGGGACAAAGAGTATCCCAGTAACAGTGAGAGGATGGGGAAATGTTTCTCATGGATTTATGGCATGTTATTTCTGATAGAAAATACCAAAGAAATAAAACAACCATTTGAAATATTCATCTTTAATATATAGTATTGCATAAACACTTTCTGTACTATACGTCTTGACATTGGCAGAGGTAATGATAAATGCTAATATAATGATCATACTGACAATTATAGCACCACTTAAGAAGTGTTGGGGGACAATGTAGAAATAATGGAGACGTATTACTCAAATCCACCTACCCATGATACATTGAAGAAAAGGCTTGAATGAATATGGAGGAATTTGATTGACCTGGAAATCAAAGGCAAGTGAAAAGTAGGCAGTACATTATGCATAACAGATCGTCACAGTGACGGTGTGACGAAGGGCTCTGTAAGTCTCAGCTAAAGTGCAGCTTCTATTACATAATCAACAATCAAATTAGAAACTTCAAATAACTCAAACTAAATGGACCATTTGGGACATGRGATGAAAAATACTGGATCTGAATCACTAAAATAAAAATGCATTTCAAACGGGAAAAGAACACTCCAACCAAAAAAACATTCCGACCTTAATGTCAACGTATCATCTGGTAAAAAAGTGCTGCCAGAGATTGTGGTGGGGTGGTGGAATGGGAGTCAGTTAGCAGAGTTCTGCTAACTGTAGTACAGATAGGCTGCAAGGCCAATCATAGAGGTGGGTAACAGGAAGAAGGGGGTGAGCTGCAGGCCCAGTAGGGCCCAGGAGAGCAGAGCATTGACCAGCATAGAGCAAGAGATGACAAACAG
Organism: Salvelinus sp. IW2-2015; assembly: GCF_002910315.2. Taxonomy (NCBI): domain Eukaryota; kingdom Metazoa; phylum Chordata; class Actinopteri; order Salmoniformes; family Salmonidae; genus Salvelinus; species Salvelinus sp. IW2-2015. Next base: position 28,888,694 of record NC_036845.1, read on the forward strand.
CCTGGTGATGCCGCTGCCATGCTTCAGCACTACTGACATCAGCAGCCCATTTGCTGCCTGCCCAGCCACAATGGCCCACACCACCTCTGAGTAACCCTCCAGGAAACCCTGTTCTCCCCCCATGCTTAAGAGGTGGGAGAYCAAGTTGATGGCCAATCCAAACACGTACAGGTATAGGTTCTGCAGGCTTAGGGGTAGTCGCTGGCTCTTCAGCACCTGCTCTGTGTAGACGGCCGCCAGCCCTGAGATGAAGCAGTAAACCAGCACTAGAACAAGGCCCCAGGCWGTGATGTGAAGCCTGGAACTTGCCTGGTCCTCAGTTTGCCCTGGATACTCCAGATCCAGACTGTAGTAGCTGTGACACACCCCGGCCCCCATGAGGATCCCCAGGGCCAGCCACTGGGCGGACCGCAGCCTCTTCCCCAGGCAGAAGGAGTAAAGCAGGGCCGTGGAGGCGATCTTCAGGTTGCTGAGGACCTGGAAGGAGCTGGGGTCCATGTAGATCTGCATGAGGACCACCAGGTTGTTGTTGAAGGCATAGAGTGTGGCTGGGACTGCGTAGGGGGCCACGATGGCCAGGGACAGGGGGGCATGCAGGGCAGACAGGTCCCCAGTCAGGAGCAGAGTGGCTAGGGACACCAAAAGCTTGGTTAGCTCTATCAGAAGCACACAGGAGGAGGAGCTAAAGGGAACCCGCCCATCCACCTTGGTGAGGGCTATTAGGGGTGCATGGGAGCCATAGATCAGGACCATCAGTCCTAGGAGGACACCCCACTGGACCCTCTTCCTCCACCACCTCCTGTGACGGGATGGGGACCCGGACCGCACGGCATGGATCACAATCATTCTCAATACTGCATGTTATTAACACCCTGCGAATAAAAGTACAAATACAAACACCCTCTAAATGGGCAACAAAAATATWTTTTTAAATCCCCTAAATTAGGCTAAATCTATTCAACCATAACAGAATATTCTCAAGATATGTTCATATTYTAAGCTGATAAGTTATTTGTGATGACAAAACATGAAACCACCACTGTCTTGCTGTTAACGTCCTTGATTCAAAATCAATTAGATGGCTGCTGTACTAGGCAACTTTACTAAGGCARGCAGTCAAATATCCCTGCAATGTAACCTTACACTCAAAGTACAGAACCTCATCACCTTTTACACACTTTATAATCTGAACCACAGTGATCAGCAGAGAATAGCAGATGTTCCCGGGGCACTGAATGTAGATTTACCCTTTAACCTTTAAACAAAACCCAAAACAAACCGAGGCTTTCACACTGGACCCCTCAACGGACACTTCAAAATCCAGTTAAATCCACATTTTCTTTGCGCTGTATACACAATAGAGGTTTGAGCCTCTACAGAAGTGGTGGTTGTGTCCTTAACCTTAGGCAGGTAGAAGATGAAGCCTTGGCCCGGTTCTTCCCATTACTTTGGTCCTTTTCTAAACAAACTCATATAGTCCTTCAGAGTGCTTTCAATGTTGGGCACCTGATAGTTCTGTGCAGCATAGATGCCTGTGAATGTTCCTAGTAGCACTCCTAAGATAGCTGAGGAGCGGAGCTTGGCCACCACGTACCCAGCCAGGAACCCCTTCAAAAAGGGAGATGCCAGCACAGAGCCCCCCTGGGAGAGAACAGGAAACACCAGTCAGGACAAAGTATGCACAACAAATAGAATATATGGCATGCTTTTATGACTCTCGTTTAAAAAGCAATCATTAGTCTATTCTTCTATTACTGTTTCAGGACTGACTTGAGGTTCATGGTTTGTCTGCCGTCCTGTTTCATAAGGTGACATTTCACCTAATTTCTAACATTGGATAACAACATACTGTACCTGTGGAATTCCTGCTGCAAATTCAGTCTCCACACGTTTCTGGATATCTTCCAGTTGATTCTTAAGCTGGTTGAGATCCTTCATCTGCTTGAAAGGATCCTAGAACAAATGCAAGTAAGTTACACTGACTGGCAATCAATGAACTTAGGTAACACTTCCTGAAGCGCCTGTCAATTTCTGTCACTGCCCGTCAGTTAATGCATTCTATTCAGTCCATGCATTCTATTCAGTCTATGCATGCGTATGACAGTGACCAGGGCTGTGTTCATTATTCTGATTATGTTACAAAACGTTTTGTAACAGAAACTGTTTACTACAAATGGAAAACGTTTTACAACTAAAACGAATGCTTCTATTGGACAAATTCAGGTAGGTTCCTCCCCGTTTAGTTAAACTTCTTCTTCGATGGGGTTTAACGACAGGATTTCACCGATAGGATTTCTTGCACGGCCTTGTCTGTGAAATCACGAAGACCCMAAAAACRTTCCGCTGCATTCACAATGAWTCCAATTTTCTTAAGACTTCTTCTCTGCTTGTGCTGTAGTTTATGACCATTGCAATAAATAATACAAAGGCCACCTTAACATGTAGCATTTCACTATCCCTCGATTGATGAGAAACCTTAACTGGTTGTTGTGTCTCTACTACCATAGTTTCTTCACCGCCACTCGTTCCTTCCAATCTTTTCACCGCCTCCAGATAGGAGACACGCTGGACACTCCTTACTGTTGCCACCTCATTCTCCTTCCCCATGACAGGGTCACTCCAGGAATTCGTGCAGACATCTGGCATACGATCCCATCTGCACACACTTGACCAATTATTTACATTTATGACACTGAARGGGCTTGTGCACAAAAGCTCTTACTCTGTATTTATGAAGCTTAACTTTAYATGAGAATGGAGAGACTCTTCATCAAAGAACAGTAGCATGAATGAAGTGCATTTATTTTCTCCATCCACCACAGGTCAGTTGATGTGCACCAACCACTCCATTGAGGTCTTCAGTAATATCCTMTGCCTTGATTCCTTGAGCCACCCCAGAAATAACCCCCCTTGGTAGTAGTGGTGCACGACTCCAGGATTTTGGGAGTCGACTCCGACTCCTCTGGTTGGAGTCGTAGGAGTTGACTCTTGCTCGACTCCGAAAACACGCTGAAACGGACGCCCACACGCCACCTCATCAGTGCAGAGTCCTACTACTGGAGGTTTTTAACTGTAGGCGTGAAGATATTTCGACGTCACGTCTAGACAATAATAGGCTATACTGATAACTSGTGCTTGGCTCGCAAATGTATACATAGGTCTCCCCATAATATTTAAAATTGAGGAAGTGTGATCGTAATCATTATTTCAGCGATCCAGCCATGTTAGACGTCCTTCCTAATAACACCCCCCATTATGATGATAGGAGCTGCTGAACCGTATTTGCAGCTGACTGCGTTTATGGATGAGAAAGTTGAAACTTGCCATTTTCAAAAAGTTTAGCTGSGATGCTGCTTTGCGATCGATTGCCTAAAACAGGACTCTCCAACCATGTTCGTGGAGCGCTACCATCCTGTAGGTTTTCACTCCAACCCTGATCTAGCATATCTGATTCAATAATTAGCTGGTTGATAAACTGAATCAGGTTAGCTACAACTGGGGTTGGAGCAAAAAACCTACAGGAAAGYAGCTCTCCAGGAACAAGGTTGGAGAGCCCTGACCTARGACATCAACAGCCAGCCAGGGTTTCATTAAATACGCTATAGGCAATACTTGGTATTGCACATTTAGGCCTAATTAAACTGATACATTTGGCTTTGTTCAACTTCAATTCACTGGTACTGTGAAGAATAACTTTTCCATTCTGTGGGTGAATTTACGAGGCATTGCTAGATACAGATTACCGGTTCTGWCTGTCTCTCTGCCTGCCCCAATCCTCTTTCTCTTCACTATTTAAAACGCTAGTGTGTGTTTGGTCTTCGGTCTGTTGAGTGTAGAATAGYTCAGCCTACTCATTGATAGCTCCTAATTTAGTGAATTTACGCAAGACATTGCAAGCCACGGAATTGCGAAATACAGCATTGCGATAGCCTATATAGCCTACATTTTTTGATTACCGATGCACAGTTCTGACTGTCTTCCTGGTGGCCGACATGCCTAAGCCTGTCTGTGCTCCTCCAATCTCTTTAAATGTATTTAACGAGGTAAATTGACTTAACACATTATCATTTATAGCAACGACCTTGGGAATAGTTACAGGGAAGAAGAGGGGGGGACGAATGAGCCAATTGGACGCTGGGATGATTAGGGGGCCATAATAGTATGAGGGCMGGATTGGGAATGTAGCCAGCGAACGATGCGAGAGTGTGTTCTAGAAGTAGACTACGCAAAATAGTTTCCTCCCCTGCAAAAATACTGACGTTCTGGAAGATTGACAACCAGAAATGGGAGTTGACGCGCCAAGAGTCTACTCCCCACCACAAACTTGATAGGCGCCCTGCTACGAAAATCCATACAGTAAACGTTCCACCGGTATCTTTGAGTCTTAAAACACGCTTCTTATGCTCCGCAGACACACACAAAATCTAAATAACACTACTTCTTGTGACTCACAACGATTTTCACTTCTTGTGACTGTCACCCAGATTTTCCTCGAGACGTTAAACGGATTTCCAAAGTAAGTTAGCATTGATCCAAAACCCTCACTCCGACCTAAAAACGAGTCAAGTAGTTTACAACACCGTTTTACTTCTCTTGGTTCCMTTTTTCTTTGCCACTGCAACCCATTCATTATCACTTTCTGCACGATTTGTTTCATCCAACTCACTAGCTGCAGTCTCAAACAAAACCAGTTTTTTCCGCCATCTTCTCCTTGCTTCTTAGACCGTTTCCGTAATGAATAACGTTACACGTCCCCAGACAACTTACCAACACACCGTGCCTATGTGGTTTTAAGTTAAAGCTAGTTGGTTTATGAYTGGATCATGCTACTCTTAAATAGCTCGTTTTCTGACAAGACACCTAAAAAAGATTGAAGGCTATAAACAGTACTCACCTTGTCACCCGCCATTTTTGTTTAAGTGAATGCTCTGTGATCTACTCATAKGCTTAGGATGCACCGCCACTCCAGAACGATTACTTTTGCCTGGAACACTATTTGTTTGTGGGCAAAGTTGCACTGATTGCAAGTTAGCTAGTTGTTTTACCTCTCAACCATCGAGGCTGGATATAGTTAGGGGACACTGATTCGAGATCTGTGCCTATGGAAATTTGAACATTTAGTTACTACAGAGGACTGACAGCATGCTTGGATTAAATTCAGATATTGTTCCCGTGCTATCATTTATTTTAGGGCATGTGTCATAAATGATTGTACCCCCATGCACTGTCAGGGATAGGTTGCTGTGTTATCTAGACTAGTGTAAACCGTAGTTTCTTCTATGATGTAATGGCGGTCCGCAAACCAACGTTAAAGGTACATGCCGCCACCGACTGTGCTGAAGTGTGTGGTCAATCACGGTAACAATATTTCTAAATCCTCCTATCTAGCTCAGTACTTCTGAGAAAATAAAAAAGAGCCCTACTAACTTCTAATAGACCCTACCCCATCCCCCAAATCCCTTCCAAACCCCATCCAACCTCAATAACCCCACACTTCAATCTTTCCCTCTCTTCAACATACTTACAACAATATAACAACACATGCTCCACCGTTTCATCGACCATACACTCTAGACACAAACCATTAACATGCTTGCCAACCAGATGTTGTGACGAGTTCAGTGTACAATGTCCTAARTGCAATCGAGCAAACACCACCTCTTCCTTCCTAATCTGACCTTCGACTCTTGGTCCGCCAACCTTTCTTTGGAAGGCATATARATGTCGGCCCTTGGGCTCAGTCCCATCTCTTCTGCCACACATCTATCAAAATGTCTCTGATCTTACAGTTGGCCTCACCTCTACCCAGTGGAACATTAATATCAATTATATCTCATTTCAAAAATATTTTGGCTAACTAGTCTACAATTTCATTCCAGTCCACACCCGGATGTGCTTGGACCCAGCAGAATCTCATTAATACACCCATTCTCTCAATTCTCCATAACAACATTAATACCTTCAATAGTAGGTCACTCCTATTAGATTTACCAGATGATAAACTATTCAATACAGACAGAGAATCTGAGCATACTATAATTCTAACACGTTGTACATACTCCACCTAGTGGAGGGCAACTATTATCGCCAACAGTTCAACTTGTGGCGGCAGGTAGCCTACTGGTGAGAGCGTTGGGCCAGTAACCGAAAGGTTGTTGGATTGAATCCTCGAGCTGACAAGGTTAAAAAATATATGTTGTTCTGTCCCTGAACAAAGCAGTTAACCCACTGTTACCCGGTAGGCTGTCATTGTAAATAAGAATTTGTTCTTAACTGACTTGCCAAGTTTAATGTTAAATAATAAAACTGAGTATACTGAAAGTTCATCTGTTAGTCTTCTACATATCTGCACATCAAATTCAGGAATGTAAACACCTGATCCTGTGTGCCCACTATCTGGGTCCTTGGATCCATCTGTTAAAAGCGGTAAAAAAGTATAAAAACTTCTTCCAAAGTAATTGTCAAYCAGTTTCCCTGTATCACTGACTTCTAACCAATCTTTCCTTTTCTCTACCAACGTTAGTTCAACAACATGATCTGGGAGTAACCATTGAGGAACATCCCCTATCACCAATGAAGAGCCAACTTACAACTCCCTCAAACCACTCTCAGCAAGCAACCAGCAAGCTTTCCAACTGTYCAACCAAAACCACCACCTAGTATATTCCCAATAGTCATCTAAGATAGTAGTAGTGGGATGCTCAACCTTTCCACCTAGCCCAATAAGCTAATGACCATTTTTACGTAGTATATCCCAAGGCATCTCACCTGCCTCCACTAGTAAGGCACATACAGATGTTGATTTAAATCCACTAATACATATCCTTAAAGCTATATACTGGATTCAGTCCAGCTTCTGAAGCCAAGTCTTTGCAGCTGTTMCATAAACTATACACCCGCAATCAATTGTCGTCCTGATCAGAGCTCTATAAATATCCATCAACGATTGTCTGTCAGCAYCCCATTCATAACCAGAGACCGAGCGCATAAGATTCACCACCTTCTTACACTTCRTTTCAACATTTATGATATGATCTTTCCCTGTATATYGCTCATTGAACCATAGACCCAAATATTTGAGTCAACAGTATCMCTTTTCTTATACGCATTAACATGAGCATTTCAAATCTCACACCTGCGCTGCTTAYATACTTCATCCAAAGTAACMCCACTATGTACCCAAGCAAATGTCTTCCCCAACAAGTCAGCTTTGTCTTTATCAGTTAYGGCCATTTTTTGACCCACARCCAAAACTGRAATTCGAGTGGMCTKGCTTCTTCCAGTCATCTTCTTCAACAGACAATACATCCCCCAGCTCAGTACCCCTGCCTATTGTAGAGCAGAACTGTCTCCATGCATTTCTCTTGACAGACTTAATGACCCTACGTACTAAAGCTCTCTTCCTTTGGAAAATCAACTAGATTCTCAGGAGTCATATTCCTCAAAAATCACTCAAAATCATAGAGGTCACAGAGGAAGCACATACATCAACCGGCCTCTCATAAGACAACTGTCCAACAGACTTTAAGCAATGATCACCAAACTTTTCCCAGTCTGCTTTATGAAAGCCTCATCTTCTGAATGGTGCCCTATCTGAAATAGCAACATCAAAATTCAAGGTACACCAAATCTGGAAATGATCACTTCCAACAGTAGAATCATTCATTATAATGATTCATCATTCATTATAAAAGACATTGTGAGGTCCAGGCAGGACGTAACCCCTATAAAAACATCAACTCTTGTACCACATCCATCGTTAAGACATACTAATGCTCTTATTTCCATCATATCTTCCACAATAGTACCATTAGCATCTGTATGTGTGCTCCCCCATAAACTATTACGTGCATTAAAGTCGCCGTACCATATCGCTCTAGATCCCAATTCTCTTGATATTTCATCAAACTACGCTACAGATAGTTGACGACAAGGGTAGTAAAAATTGTGTGACTTAATATTACTACCTGCACTGTAGATTTCCACCATCGCACATACATATTCAGATGGAACCGTTATATTACGATATACAAGACCTTCCCTTAAGAACGTAGCACACCCACCACCCTGTCCAGTTGATCTATCACATCTGATTAATCAATAACTAGGAATATTAAAATCAAGATGTGGTCTAAGCCATGTTTCTTTAACACATATCACATAAGGTGATATACTTCGGAAAGTATTCAGACCCCTTGACTTTTTCCACATTTTGTTACATTACAGCCTTATCCTAAAATGTATTAAATGCAACATTTTCCTCAGCAATCTACACACAATACCCCATAATGTAAAAAAGAAAACGGGTTGTTAGAAATTTTTGCAAATGTATTAAAATTTAAAAAACAGAAATACCGTATTTACATACAGTACACCTACTCATTCAAGGGTTTTTCTTTAMTTTTACTATTTTCAACAATGTAKAATAATAGTGAAGACATCAACATTATGAAATAACAATTATGGAAACATGTAGTAACCMAAAAWGTGTTAAACCTATCAAAATATATTTTTTMTTTTAGATTCTTCAAAGTARCCACCCTTTGCCTTGATGAAAGCTTTTAAAACTCCAGAAMCAGGTTCACCTGGAATGCTTTTCCAACAGTTCTGAAGGAGTTCCCACATATGCTGAGCACTTGTTGGCTGCTTTTCCTTCMCTCTGCAGTCCAACTCATCCCAAACCATCTCAATTGGTCCCTCTAAGCGCAAACCAGATGGGATGACGTATCGCTGCAGAATGCTGTGGTAGCCATGCTGGTTAAGTGTGCMTTGAATTCTAAATAAATCACTGACAGTGTCACCAGCATAGCACCCCCACACCATCACACCTCCTCCTCCATGCTTCACGGTGGGAACCATACATGCGGAGATCATCCGTTCACCTACTCTGCGTCTCACAAAGACACAGTGGTTGGAACCAAAAATAGAACATTTGGACTMATCAGACCAAAGGACAGATTTCCACCYRTCTAATGTCCATWGCTCATGTTTCTTGGCCCAAGCAAATCTCTTCTTCTTTTTGGTTTCTTTTCAGAAATTTGACCATGGAGGCCTGATTCACACAGTCTCCTCTGAACAGTTGATGTTGAGATGAACTCTTGAACTCTGTGAAGCATTTATTTGGGCTGCAATTTCTGAGGCTGGTAACTCTAAAGAACTTATCCTTTGCAACAGAGGTAACTATAGGTCTTCATTTCCTGTGGCGGTGCTCATGAGAGCCAGTTTCATCATAGCCCTTGATGGCTTTTGCGACTGCACTTGAAGAAACTTTCAAAGTTCTTGACATTTTCCGGATTGACTGCTCTTCATGTCTTAGTAATGATGGACTGTCGTTTCACTTTGCTTATTTGAGCTGTTCTTGCCATAATATGGACTTGTTCTTTTACCAAATAGGGCTATCTTCTGAATACCACCCCTACCTTTTCACAACACAACTGATTGGCTCAAACATATTAAGGAAATAAATTCCACAAATGAACTTTTAAGGCACACCTGTTAATTGAAAAGCATTCTATGACTACCTCATGAAGCTGGTTGAGAGAATGCCAAGAGTGTGCAAAGCTGTCATCAAGGCAAARGGTGGCTAGTTTGAAGAATCTCAAATATAAAATATATTTTGATTTGTTTAACACTTTTTTGATTACTACATGATTCCATATGTGTTATTTCATAGTTTTGATRTCTTTACTATTATTCTACAAAGTAGAAAATAGTAAAAAATAAAGAAATGCCCTTGAATGAGTAGGTGTGTCAAAACTTTGGACTGGTACTGTAAGTATTCAGACCCTTTGCTATGAGACTCGAAGTTGAGCTCAGGTGCATTCAGTTTCCATTGATCATCCTTGAGATGTTTCTACAACTTGATTGGTAAATTCAACTGATTGCACATGATTTGGAAAGGCACACATCTGTATATATATAAGGTGCCACATTTGACAGTGCATGTCAGAGCAAAAACCAAGCCACGAGGTCGAAGTAATTGTCCTTGGAGCTCCGAGATATGGAACGCCGTTTGGGTCTTTGCGTGTCAAAAAATATACTTTGACGTGGTTAAGGAAAGGTCTCTATCATGTGTCTCTGGTGTTTTGTCTCATATTTCTGTAGCATGGCAGGACCGCTGGCTGCTGACTGATACACTGATCCAGACAGCCTATTTCCAGCTGAATGTGACCAATAGCATTTGATTTGAAGGTGTGTCTCAACCCCCAGTGTCTGGCCCTACACAGCTTCACCGACCTCCACCCAGGCCTGTTCAACATTGGCAACAGGTTGTTGGTGAGTGTGGATCTATTCTTTAAAATCTGGAGCCAGCTCGGACTGGGCCAGCATCTTAACCAGGCAGTCAGGACAAATCCTGGACYACATCCACAACCACCCTGGTAAGACTCGCTTGGAGCAAATGACAGTTCAGATGGTTTTGAGCTATTACTTTTGTTCATGTTCACCCATCTCTAACTTCATCTATTCTCTCTCTTTTCCTTCTCCTCTCTTCATCCAACCCTCTCTCTCRCTCTTATTTTTACTCATCCTCCATTCCTCTTTCCTCCTCTCACCCCTCCGTCTGCTTTTCTCCCCCCTCTCTCCAACTCCTCCTCCCTCCGTCGATCAGTCAAATCTCTGAGACCCGAGGAGTTGGCCAATGTCCAGGAGCTGCTGGTTAGTGGCTACTGGGCCTTTGAGTGTCTGACGGTGAGGGACTACAATGACATGATCTGTGGTGTGTGTGTGTGGCATCGCCCCCAAGATGGAGATGTACCAGCGGTAATACACACACAACGTGCTGGAGGTCAGGAATGTGGAGGTGAGAGCAGATGGAGACTGGGAGGGCAGGGAGAGACTGCAAAGAGACTTGCATATTTCTGTGTATTTTTGTGTATTTTAGCATGCATTTATTAATATCTTTCAAGCTGTGTCTGTAGGCATTGTGTTGTATTTATGTGGATACCTGTGTGTCTCCCTCTTCCCTCCCTCCTGTAGTTTACGTGGCCAGACTTCGGGGCTCCAGATGAGGTGCATGTGGATGACTTCTGACTGACAATGGAGAGTGAGGCCATTGAGCAGGCAGCGTTCCCCTGCAGCGTCGCCATCACACGGGTTGACGCATCTATCATCGACCCTCCTTCATCCCCCCACTGAGGAGGGGCTCCACCGTCATCAACACAGAGAAGGACAWGGCCCTTCTACTCACACAACACAGGTAAGTAGTCACTACAGCTCTCTGGCTGTTGATTTTTGATTCATTATCATTCAGTGTTTATCCATAAAGTAACTAAAATGTTCATTCACATCAAGTAGAAAAAACACTGTTTCACAATATCAGGACAAAAATAATGCCCACTACATACGGATTACATGTTATGTGGGTTCCGGCTGACCCGTCAGTTGTGGTGCGTCTGATCCACGAGGGCCAGCTCAGACGATACCGGTTGGACGAGCACAGTGCAAAGGAGCTCAAAGCCATACGGGACTGCTGTGGAGAGATGGYTGCAACCAGAGAGCAACAAGGTAGGGACCCTGTGTGGGTGTAAGTGATGTCTCTATGTATGTTTATTTCTGTTTTGATTGTGTTTGTTTGTGTGTGTTTAAGAGATTGATAATTGTCTCTTTTATCTCTGACAGGATGAGTTGCTGGTCTCTCTCATCTCCCTGTATATACGTTTTCAGAACGGTCTCTTCGCGACACCCTCCACACCTCACCGCAGGCGAGCTGTCCAAGATCTGCCTCCATCAGTTAGCCGCATACAACTCACCAGTCAATCCATCCAGTAGAATATCAATCAGTCAATCAGTCATCCACCATAATCCATTCAACTATTGCTCGGTTAATCAACCTGTCAACCATTCAGTCTGTCAGTCTATGAAAAAGGCTAGCTAGCCAGCCATGCCTCAACAACATTTACTAAATCTATTGACATGACAAACAGACAAATTGTATTGGGAGGCCTTCAATGTAAGGTGCAAAAAAGAGATGCTTGAGTGTTTTCAAAGAAGCAGAGGTGTTGCTGCTAAACCAGACTCATAGTCTGTAACTTATTTTCTCGTTAGTCCAGCAGAGAATTGGCTGGCTTGAAATGAATCTAAATAAGGGCAATTTGGGTTTTTTTTGCGAGAGAAGAGGACCCTATGAAGAGTCTAAACTTGAACGTTACTAGTTACCGCTCTCTGCTTTAATTTGACTGAAGGACTGTTCACATAGTTTTAGAATAGAGCATATTGTTCATGTTGACTAACTTCAATATGGGAGTGCTTAATGTTCTGTCTAGACRTCTGTTATGATTTAATAACTGTGTGTATTTAATGACCTCTCGTGCTTTCTCATTATCAGTGAGACTGTTTTAATGTTTTATCCTCTGTTTTGAACGGACTTTTTTTCAAAGATTCAAGTTGACAACATTGAACATGAAAGGACTACAGGAGACTGTGCCTAAACTYCAGTTGGAGGAGTGGCTCCAAATGTCAGGACTGTTCTATCTCAGCTGCTCGAACGGAATTTCAAGAGAACAATCAGTGGATTTTATTAATGCCCCGCAATGAGTAGGATTCTGTGTTTTCACATGCGAAAGGCATTACTTTTGATTAAAAAAACGCTTTATCTGCCTTCACAATGAAAAATAGTTTTATCACTCAAACATATTTTATGGAAAAGAGATGTATGTTTCTGAACGATGCCCCATGCTGCATCGTTGACAATATGAGCGTGTGGCACGGACCTCCATTTAATTTGAGCAGGGCACGCCTCCCTCACTGACCTCGCCCGGTCACTTGACGTGCCATTGCCCGGTTCAACCCGGGGCAGCTTAAATKATTACATTTCCTGAGTGGTTTTGCTCAAGACTTTCTAAATAAAGTGAAAAGTATTTATTTATGTTGAATCAAGTTTCTGTGGTTTTGTTTTTTCGGTGATTCTTACTTCCTATTTAGGTGGTCTGGTATTGCTCAACCCCCCATGACAACATGGAATGAAACTTCAGAAGAATGCAGAGAAGAGAAGACATTATTGTATCCAAAATGGGGACTGAGTTTAAAAATCACAGAAATGTAGCATTTTGTTCCCTGTTGTGGTCCTAGTTGTTCTTTCTTAAGATGTACAATAGAGTATCTAGGCAGAAGTATTTCGTTTTTGAAGTCGAGGGTAAATGKAAAATTACATATTTCCAGGGAAAGCCAGAAAAATATATTTATTCAAGTTTCAGAGTTTTCGACACATTGTCTGTGAAAGTAGTTACTGTCCTTGCAGAAACCATATTGTGATTTGGTTAGCAAAAACTAAAAGGTTAACCCACAAAGGATGTGTCCTTTGCCTTCAAGCAGTAAAATAACATTTACATTACACTGAATATACCAAACATTAGGAGCACCTTCCTAACACTGAGTTGCATCCCCACCTCTACAAGGTGTCGAAAGCGTTCCACAGGKATGCTGGCCCATGTTGACTCCAATGCTTCCTACAGTTGTGTCAAGTTGGCTGGATGTCCTTTGGGTGGTGGACCATTCTTGATACACACGGGAAACTGTTGAGTGTGAAACTCGGCAGCATTGCAATTATTGACACAAACCGGTGCACCTGGCACCTACTAACATACCCCGTTCAAAGGCACTAACATTTTTGTCTTGCACATTCACCCTCTGAATGGCACACATACACAATCCATGTTTCAATTGTCTCAATAGTTAAAAATCCTTCTTTAACYTTCCTCCCCATTCATCTATACTGATTTGAATTGGATTTAACAAGTGACATCAATAAGGGATCATAGCTTTCACCTGTTCAGTTTGTCATTGGAAAGAGCAGGTGTTCTYACTGTTTTGTTACTCAGTGTATATCATACATACAGTTAAAGGGACATTTCAAAATGTTTCYACTTCATATGCATCATCTCCAGCACCACCACAACATCACCATATGTGAAAATTGTGTGTTTCTATATTTTGTAGTAAAAAAKATAGTGGAAGATAAGGCTGGAGTTACACAAAGCAACTTTCACAACATTTTCGCTACAGTTGCAGGTTGCAAGTGACATCTCAAGCAACTTTGCTGTTACATGAAGCTACTCAAACGTGATTAAAATTGCATGCAACAGCCAATCAAATTGAAGCTGCTTGTTTGAGAATTCTAAACTCTCCCCATGTCTTCTGCTGCATTACATTGTGGTTTCACAAATGAGTTGTTTATCCAACCATTTGGTTATTGTGACAGCAAGGATATAGAAGATATGCATTATGTACAATTTAGCTTGTTAGCTAGCCAAAATGACATTGCAAACACCAACACAGCTAGCTAGCTAGCACAGTTCACGGTGGACATTCTTTGTTCGAAATATAATTTATTGACTGCTAAACCATGTACAATCATTTGTATACATCTCCTGTTGTGCTARTCTCCGTTCTGTCAACCTTGACCACTGATGGTGCTGCACAGCACTGACAGCTGTGTTGACATGACAACTGGGTCAGAATTCCTAACCTTCGAATGGATAATGTGACAAAAGTGTTTGTTTTGATTGGCTGTTGCTTGCAACCAAGTTGCAGAYGAGTTGCTTATTATTTCACGAAGCAATGAAGAAGCAACTAAAATTGCGTGCAAGTTGCATCGTGTAACGGCAGCCTGTGTTTGCAATGACATCATCAAGCAATTAGAAGACAATGCCTACTCAGAAATGCTTAAAATCACATTATGCACACCAATGATGTCATTGGAAATACTTATCTTTATCTTTTTTACAACAAAAAAACATAGAAATGAGCCATTTTCACATGTTGATGTTGGGGTGGTGCTGGAGGTGATGTGCTTCTACACCTGCATTGCTTGCTGTTTGGGGTTTTAGGCTGGGTTTCTGTACAGCACTTCGAGATATTAGCTGATGTACGAAGGGCTATATAAAATAAACTTGATTTGATTTGATTTGATGAAAATGCAATTGATTTTTTTTTTTACATTTCCCTTTAACAAAAAGCTCATACTTTTCTCTCCTTTCAGCTCAGTATTCAGAATAGCTGCTGACAATCTGAGTAAATGTCTTACAACAATTCTGATTTACAGCTGACATATGGCTTTTCACTCTTTTCACTCTGACAGTAGGCAGTATTAGCTGAATTCTACATTCAAGACAAYGAATCAACATTTTTACAGCATAATTGACCCCCCAAAAATGATGAACTGACGAATGAATGAACATCAGAAATATTGAGTGTTACAGAAATAAAGAATCGATTGAATCAGTCAAAAACAAAGCCTTTGTGTTGTCCATACTGTGGTCCACAGATTTCCTTATACAGTTGTATCTGCCTTYCATTCCCTACTGTAGCATATAGGCTATATGTCGATGTGACAATCRCATGTTGCCATCGACTGGCTGAGTCTGAAGTCTGAAGTAATATTGCTTAACGCACAACTAAAATCTTGCGTCTTTTAGTCAGCTGCGTGATTCTGTCCACGGGCGAGTAACTCAGAAGATATTGTGACTGTCATACGAAACAACTACGGCTAGAGATGAAAAAAAAACAATACACATGCTTTCATTGATGTAAATAGCGTCTCAAAATCCATTTCAATGCTTCATGCAGCATGTTTAGGCTGAAGGACAATACATGGAATGTGGTCCCCAGTTAGATTGTATCTCATGTTATTACGTCCAGCATCAAACTAAGCCATCATACAAATATAGAACATGCTCAAATATGCTGTCGCAGAAATTAGTTTGCTACTGTCTTGCTGCTGCATAGCATGTTGAAAAAAGGTAGTCCCTACAATGTGAAAGTGAACCCGCTGACAAATGTYAATTCAAACACCACCAGCATTCGTTCCCATTTCCCACAAATAATAGATAAACCCTCACCATAGTGGCTACAGAAGAACATAATGTACATTWAAAGGACAAATAGCCTGCAAAAAGCTGTGAGCAACACAATCTGTTCTGTCAGGGTAGATGCATCTTTGGTGCATGGATTGAAAATATCCTCTCCAAAACATACAACAAAGAAGAGTAATTCATGTAAAATAAGGCATTATATATCTTAATTACACAACTAAGGCACTATCTGTGATTAGATTCATTCTCACCTTTGTTTTTTCAAAACTTGTCATGGGATATAACAAGTCACATGACATGACTCTCTCAGCTTCCTGTCTGTATGCAGTGTAAAACAGGGCGTAAAAATTGCTTTTCATTGCTTGAACAAAATATCACAATTCCATTTCTCTGGCTCTGTGCTCCCAGAATGATTCTACAGTGAGCAGGAGAAGATAGAAAGTGGAYGAATTTCAGATCAGAATGTGGATAGTTTGATGATGTCGGAGGTGTCAGACATAGAAATAGAATTATGCTTTCAGCAGAACTGATAGTTATTGGTCTTCACCAGTGGTTGCTCCTCCTCKTCGTGCTCACACGGCTGGTCACAGGAGCCRTCACAACACTTAGGCTCATCATTATCATCACACAGCTCCAACTCCTCAACCATCATGTCCTGCTGCTGCTGGAACAGGAGAGTAGAACACTGAAAATAACAGGTTTCAAAACAAATACTCATTCATGAGTTACAGTAYTGCTGTCTTCAAACGATGCTTAAGTCTGGTCAATCCAGTCTGACRATGAAATATGTTTTATGTTGTCCATAGGGTAGATGCTGTTTCATTCTGATAAGAGATATACAGCTTATCTACCATGGTAAACATCCATCGCCCTGTCTGTGTTACCTGGTCTGGACGTTCTGGCTGCTCACCCAGTAATCTCTCAATCAGCTGGCTGATCTTGCTGAAGGTCGGTCGCTCTGTTGGCGCTAGATTCCAGCACATTTTCATGATTGTATACCTAGTGGGACATAAATACATTATTACTTTATTCTTCTTTATTCTTACTCTAATTATKATMCATCCTGATGCCTAGTCACTTTACCYTACATAAGTAAATATCTACCTCAAATACCCTTGCACATTGATCTGGTACTGCTACTCTCTGTATATACAGTAGCTTGATTCTTGTGTATGTTATTCCTCTTGTGTTATTTTTTACTCTGCATCGTTGGGAAGGGCTCGTAAGAAAGCATGTCATGGTAAAGTCTACAACTGTTGTATTCAGCGCATGTGACAAATATAATTTGATTTGTTTTGAAGTATCATGTATTAAAAATACAATATTTTGTATCATTCCTCATCGTTCTACAAGGCCCTCAAGCATCATGGAGAAGATTGTCTCAATGTAGAGCTCTGTGGTCTTTCGAACCCCGCCATGTCCATATCAAATTAACTGGACAGTATACTTTTCAGTTGCAATACTTCTGCCTTGTGTTACTTAGAACCCTTTTTGGACAATCTTTGGGGATGATAAGCATGGTTGATTGTGACGCATAGAGATGCACCCCTCCTAAACGCCACTACAGTCCCTCTAGTCTTCTCCTTGCCTGRTCTGTGAAATGGCACTGTTCCGGGCTCCAGACTGCTGATCATGTGGCTAACACGCAGAACCATGCCTGACCAAGGACTGACTCATCCTACACACAAAGGGGCCCAGATGAATAATTCCTGACTCAGTCTCAGTCCCCCTCTGTCGCTCTGTCTCCGGACCCACAATACAGTTATTCCGGGTAGTGTGGCAACCACAGCGAATCGACACACACAGATGTATGGGGATATTGGAAAATACACTCTTTATTTCTCGTTTCTGTGGGGTGTTTGATTGTGGAGGAGAGCTTTGTTACTTTTTCAATGTAGGGCTCAGAACTACAGCCAAGTAATCTGGTATCAGCCATGCTTAATGCTTTCATGGCACAATAAATGTGCTTTTATTACAAATGCTGAAAAGGGGGTGTGACTGGAACATAGGGGGTCTTTGTTCAGTCTTGCAGAATAGTATAAAAGGATATTGTAATATACATGAATGTGTATCCCAATGAAGCCCAATTGGCCTGGGGACACGGTTATTTAATTAAACATTAAAAGCCCTGAATCTGTAACTTACATCTCTGGAGGTGCGAAGTCTGGTCGAGACATCTGATAACCACACTTTATCATGTTGTAGAATTTAGTATCCACCAGGACACTGGGGTAGGGGCTCCTTCCTAAAGAAATTGAACAAAGACACACRAATTAAACAACTAAACAAGAACGACTGAATGATTTCACCAGAGATATCAAAATCTATTATGTTGAGAAATCTATGTTTATGCCAGCTCACCGAGAGAGAAGATCTCCCATAGCAGGATCCCATAGGACCAGACGTCACTCTGGACAGTGTAGAGACAGTCAAAGATACTCTCTGGAGCCATCCACTTCACTGGCAGACGCGCCTATAGACACATGGTGCGAGGAAGCGCATATCGAACTCACGTGAATGTTTTTTTTATTGACATGGAACATGTTACTGAGGTTGTTGTTGTTTGCTCACATTGCCCTTCACCACATAGTTGGAGTCATTCATGATGTCACGTGCCAGGCCGAAGTCACAGATCTTAGCCACACGGCGGTCTGTCAGGAGAACGTTCCGGGCTGCAACGTCCCGGTGAATACACTGAAACRAAGAGACAGACAGAGAGAGAGAGAGAATCAGTTACAGTAGCTTACGACAACATCACAAAGTGCATCTCTAATTTCTATCAGGTGATATTTTTTTTTTTTTACTATAGTATGCTGAATTTTCACCAAACATAATCTCAAACTGTGAAATATAGTTATGCAAGCCTTGTTTCGCAACCTTTGTTGTGMAACTCTGTGTTGATGTGACTCACGTTCCTGGCTGCAAGGAAGTCCAGGCCCTGAGCCACCTGGTAGGAGAATCTCAGCAGGTCCTCCATGTCCAACGGCCACGAGTCCGGCCCACCATCCTCCCACACAGAGTCTGCTAGAATAGAATTTTATGTTCATAGAAATGTCCAACCGAGACAAACAACAATAAACTGGTGAACCAAAACAATGAATGGTGCTAGATAAAAGAAAAGAGAGTTAGACGGATCAATTACCCAGAGAAGAGTTGACAGGCTGGGGACCAGGCCTCATTTCCAGGTAGCTGTCAGAACACACACTGGATATCCCACTATCACTGGTAGAAGGAGTGGAGAAAGGGATGAGGGGAGGAGAGCAGGGTGAGGGTCGGGAGGAGGTAAATCACACAAAGTAGTTACTTCACAAGACTGCTACTGTGTATGCTGAATAAAGGTGAGTCAGAGTACACCTTCTTTTTCATGAGCTTGGTGCATGCCAACATTATTCATACCTTCTGATGAACTGTTTCCCCTCACAGAGGTTCTTGTAGTCACTGGTCTCTTCTGGTACCTCTGGTATGTTCATGACAAAGTTCAGGAAGGTCTCCTGCTTGTGTCGCAGGAAGTTCAGAAGGTCGCCATGACTACAGTACTCAGTGATCACCAGTACAGGTCCTGAGATAAGAAACATTTATATGTTCAATAAATGGAGAAAACTTTCAAACTTCCACATGACATTTGACTCAAATACATTTACAAAAAAAATACAGATACTGTAATTCTCTGAATGTCTCTGCACTTCTTCAGATAGGAAGCTGTGTTTTATAGTGTTCAGTCTCACCCGCCTGAGTGCAGGCTCCCAGGAGGTTGACAATGTTCTTGTGCYGTCCCAGGTGACTCAGAATCTTCAGTTCTGACATCAAAGCCTCTCTCTCATCTGAGTGGGCCCTGGCTGCAGAAAAAGACAGATAGATCGACAGACAGATAGATAGATAAATAAACAGAGAGAAAGAGAAACCCAATCA
The DNA here is from genome assembly GCF_002910315.2 of Salvelinus sp. IW2-2015. Lineage (NCBI taxonomy): Eukaryota > Metazoa > Chordata > Actinopteri > Salmoniformes > Salmonidae > Salvelinus > Salvelinus sp. IW2-2015. Next base: position 28,908,412 of record NC_036845.1, read on the forward strand.
TATGACACTTCCGTACCGCTGTGATCACAGACGGTTTCTCAGACTTTGATCAATTCTACTCCTGACCTTAAAAAGCTTGTTCTATTCAATGGATTCTGACCTTTGAGCATYTTTACAGCCACTCGCATCGCGTTGTCGTCCTCCCCCAGACCATAGGCTGTGGCCTCYACCACCTTCCCAAAGGCCCCGGCTCCTAGGATCTTTCCTGCAAGTCACACATCCAACACATCACTTTCTAGTCTGTCTGTATGTCAATACCCATTCTTTCTGTAAATAAATACACTTTACATTTACATTTACAGTTGTACATGTAATTGAGATTCTACTCATTCACCATACAGTATGGAATATCTAACCCAGGGATGGGCAACTGGCAAATTCACCAAAAATTTAAATAGTAATTCAGGCGAGGTCTCAAATTACTGTTGACAGTTAGAATAATAGAATACACAAGGTGCGATGTCGAAATTTGGTTGTGCATCAGCAGTCAATTAGCCCATGTCAGCAATGTCTTTTTTAGCGTGGTAAGTTAGTCTAGCGGCCAGCTATCTAAACTTGTAGTAAGCATGGTCGAATTACCAACGGGATGGGGCCCATTGATCATCAGTTATCATATTAAAAACTGCAAACATGTGCTTCCACCTTATGTCAAAATGAGCAGAATTGCATGAAATGATTTGTACAATTTCAAAAACGTCTCTCCGCTCCATGGCATAATGTTTAGAATTGCAGCCAACTTGCTTTAAAACGGCAAAGTTTTSACTACGCCACATGGAAAAACGTGCAGAATTTCAGGAAATTAACTTTAACCCCCTTGTGGGAGTCGTAGTTTTGCTCTACTACCCCGACAAGCTTCTTGGGACTCTTCTGTAGTCGGTACAGCCGATCTGCCAACTTCTGTCTGTAGTGTCCGAACAGTTTGGGTTACACACTAATATGATCCCTCTGTGGAAAGGTAAGTCTCTCACAAACACGTACATGTCCATTGTTTTGCCTTAGGATGCCCACAAGCCTCACAAGACTCCTCTGAAGGTCCCCCATTACCAGTTAAAAAAAATAATGGAAGCACTGTATTCAGTATATGGAGATAGTTTGTGCCAAAAATAAGTGGTCAAATACATGTCAGAAAAATATTTCTTATATCTCTCAGATATAGAACAGACACTTCAGAACAAACTTCCTTTTTGGAGGACCATCTGTTGTTCCATGTAGTGAATCTGTTATTCAATGTGTTTGTATGGCTGAACAGTARTAAGGCCAAATTACATTTTTCATCAAACTTCCAAGAACCAAACCACTGCAGTAGCCTATCTAAGAAAAGGCCACACACCTAGCTTGAGCTTGTCCCTGGGAAACTCCCACTTCTCATTGTACGGCATCTGAGTTGGGTCGATAAAGGTGTAGTTGTTTCCTTCACTGGCCTGGATGATCTTCCACCGGATCTCATATCTCGGTTTCTTCAGAGGGAAGGAAATGGTCATTAGTCAACCATTTGAATAACTAAGGGTTCTCCATGGTTTCTTTGACTAAAGGTAACAGTGATTTCAAACGACATATATTTTTAATACWCTATTCATGAATATATCCGTTTCTTACCTAGTTTATTTTAGRTGAGATCGCATACTGGTCTATTAGTATATGTTCTATATTGCAGAGGGTGTTTTGTGTCCTACCTGTTTGTACTTGTAGAGCAGGACCATGAGTAGCAGGAGGAGAAAGGCCAGAACACCAGCTGCTCCCAACAGAGTGGAGGTGAACATTATATCTATCCAATCAGAGAGAAGAGTCAGGGTGTCTGGTGATGACACAMTTAGAACCTTCTGTGTGTGATGGCTTTGTTATGGGTTTATGTGGAACCAAGGAAGAGTAGCTGCAGCTAAAGTAACGGCTATTGTGAATCTGAATAAATAAAAGAACAGACAGTTCATGTACCGTTCATGTACTTGACTATGATGACACAGGAAAAAGGAGTATGAACTAAGGATAAGACAGTAAGCCTGAGGATAACCATGGATGACCGTGCTCTGGCTCTTACTGGAAACTTCCATGGCGAAGGTGTCTTTACCGACTCCGACCAGGTTGAAGGCGACACACTCCACGGTCATCCTATGGCTGGACGGTTCCACTGTCAGGACGCTCTGGACCTCGACCACTCCATACTCCTCCCTCTGGACCTCGACTGTTTGGGCCAAGAGAGGAGCAGGCATCTGGAGACCTGTTGCGTTCTCATTGCACCTGTTCCATAGGAAGACACAGATAGGATAGAGTTCCCCATTTAGTTATGATACCTAATACGTCATTATCATTAAAGAATATATACATACTACACTTATTAAGTCTATCTTTTACAATGGCAATATCATGCTACTGTGCCCTCTCTAACACCTACGTGGTTCGRATTCCAGAGCACTGGTACCAGAGGATTATGGGAGCAGGGTAACCGAACGACGTGCACGTGAGGGTGGTGATGTTCTCCCATCTCACCACGGCAACCGGCCTCTCTGCCAATCAAGAGAGAGCAGAGGAAGTCAGTGGCATGGTMAAATAATAAATCTCACACACACTCAAAATAGAGACAAATATGTTCAATAGATGCTGTGCTGAAAAAAACTGTATTCTTCAGAGAGTATGGTTGTTGTATGAACTGACACTGTGTATTAGTATGTCTGTACTCATACTTTACTTACGATAAGTTTGGATTTGGAATGTAATGGATGCGTTGGCCATGGAACTCTTGGCATAGAAGGTGTACTGGCCCTGCTCCTGTGCAATCATCCTCTTGAGCAGCAGGGTAGCGGAATAYCTGAGTGAAAAACAGACCGGATCTACAGTCGTGGCCAAAAGTTTTGAGAATGACACAAATAGTAATTTTCACAAAGTCTGCTGCCTCAGTTCGTATGATGGCAATTTGCATATATCTCTCTCAAATGTTTATCGCAAAGTGGATCTAGAGATTAGTCTACACCATTACCATGTATAATAGTTACCACATGTTTGGACCATGGAACATACATGAATAAGACACTTGATAGTGCCTCCGCTACATGGTCCCATTACTTTCGGATAAGGAGCATTTCAGCCCTGCCACAAAAGGACCAGCTGACATCATGTCAGTGATTCTCTCGTTAACACAGGTGTGAATGTTGACGAGGACAAGGCTGGAGATCACTCTGTCATGCTGATTGAGTTCGAATAACGGACTGGAAGCTTCAAAAGGAGGGTGGTGCTTGGAATCATTGTTCTTCCTCTGTCAACCATGGTTACTGGAAGGAAACACGTGCCATCATCATTGCTTTGCACAAAAAGGGCTTCACAAAAAGGGCTTCACTGCCAGTAAGATTGCACCAAAGTCAACCATTTATCAGATCATCAAGAACTTCAAGGAGAGCGGTTCAATTGTTGTGAAGAAGGCTTCAGGACGCCCAAGAAAGTCCAGCAAGCGCCAGGACGTCTCCTAAAGTTGATTCAGCTGCGGATCGGGTCATCACCAGTACAGAGCTTGCTCAGAATGGCAGCAGCAGGTGTGAGTGCATCTGCACGCACAATGAGGCAAAGAACTTTGGCCACGATGGCCTGGTGTCAAGAAGGGCAGCAAAGAAGCCACTTCTCTCTAGGAAAAACATCAGGGACAGACTGATATTCTGCAAAAGGTACGGGGATTGGACTGCTGAGGACTGGGGTAAAGTCAGYTTCTCAAATGAATCCCCTTTCCGTTTGTTTGGGGYATCCGGAAAAAAGCTTGTCCGGAGAAGACAAGGTGAGCGCTACCATCAGTCCTGTGTCATGCCAACAGTAAAGCATCCTGAGACCATTCATGTGTGAGGTTGCTTCTCAGCCAAGGGAGTGGGCTCACTCACAATTATGCCTAAGAACACAGCCATGAAAAAATAATGGTACCAACACATCCTCCGAGAGCAAMTTCTCCCAACCATCCAGGAACAGTTTGGTGACGAACAATGCCTTTTTTCCAGCATTATGGAGCACCTTGCCATAAGGCAAAAGTGATAACTAAGTGGCTCGGGSAACAAAACATCGATATTTTGGGTCCATGGCCAGGAAACTCCCCAGACCTTAATCCCATTGAGAACTTGTGGTCAATCCTCAAGAGGCTTGATATTATACTTCAGTATTCCATAGTAACATCTGACAAAAATATCTAAAGACACTGAAGTAGCAAACTTTGTGAAAATTAATTCTCAAAACTTTTGGCCACGACTGTACACTCTTAGAAAAAAAGGTACTATTTAGAACCTAAAAGGGTTCTTCGGCTGTCCCCATAAGAGAACCCTATGAAGAACCCTTTTTGGTTCCAGGAAGAATTAGTTTGGTTCCATGTGGAATAATTTTGGGTTCCACAGAGAGATCTACATGGAACACAAAAGGGTTCTACCTGGAACCAAAAAGGGTTCTCCTATGGGGAGAGCTGAATAACCCTTTTGGAACCCTTTTTTCTAAGAGTGTATTGTAGAATCACTGGAAATGTTTAACTGGGACAAAAGTGGAATGAATGCAGATGGTGTTGTGTGGTTTGGTGACTAATACATGCTAGTTCTCCCTAGACAGTTACTGCTATGTGTCATAGCGGAGGTAAAACTTTAGCTTCTTCCTTCCCTTAACTCTAGTTTCATAGTACAGAACTCTTCGGACCGGTGGTGGTGACCTCTGAGTTTGTGCCAGACAAACAAATAAATGGAAACATCAGCTAATTTCAAATCTTCTGCAGTTTCCCCRTTCTGAATTTCAGTACGTTCAGAAGGTTTTCCACAATTTKTTACGGTACAGCCTTATTCAACAATGTATTAAATAACAAATGTACTCATCAATTTACACACAATACCCCATAATGACAAAGCAGAAACAGGAAAAAAWAGTTTTTGCAAATGYATTAAAAATAAAAAACTGAAAAACCTTATTTACATAAGTATTCAGACCCTTTGCTATGGGACTYGAAATTGAGCTCAGGTGCATCCAGTTTCCATTGATCATTCTTCAYATGTTTCTACAACTTGATTGGACTCCACCTGTGGTAAATTTAATTGATTGGACATAATATGGAAAGGCAAACACCTGTCTATATAAGGTGCCACAGTTGACAGTGCACGCCAGAGCAAAAACCAAGCCATGAGGTTGAAGGCATTGTCCGGTAGAGCTCCGAGAAAGGATTGTGTCGAGGCACAGATCTGGGAAAGGGTACCAAAGCATTTCTGCAGAATTGAAGGTCCCGAAGAACACAGTGAATTCTATCATTCTTAAATGGAAGAAATTTGKAACCACCAAGACTSTTCCAAGAGCTGGCCGCCCAGCCAAACTGAGCAATCCGGGGAGAAGGGCCTTTGTCAGGGAGGTGRCCAAGAACCCAATGGTCACTCTGACAGAGCTCCAGAGCTCCTCTGTGGAGATGGCAGAACCTTCCAGAAGGACAACCATCTCTGCAGCACTCCACCAATCAGGCCTTTATGGTAGAGTGGCAAGACAGAAGCCACTCGTCAGTAAAAGGCATATGACAGCCAGCTTGGAGGACTCTCAGACCATGAGAAACAAGATCCTCTGGTCTGATGAAACCAAGATTGAACTCTTTGGCCTGAATGCCATGCGTCACGTTTGGAGGAAACCTGGCACTATCCCTACCGTAAAGCATGGTGGTGGCAGCATCATGCTGTGGGGATGTTTTTTAGTGGCAGGGACTGGGAGACTAGTCTGGATCGAGGGAAAGATGAACGGAGCTAAGTACAGAGAGATTTTTATGAAATTCTGCTCCAGAGCTCTCAGGCCTCAGACTGGGGCGAAGGTTCACCTTGCAACAGGACAATGACTCTAAGCACACAGCCAAGACAACGCAGGAGTGGCTTCGGAACAAGTCTCTCGGACTTGAACCCGATCGAACATCTCTGGAGGGACCTGAAAAAAGCTGTGCGGCTACTCATCTAACCTGACAGAGTTTCAGAGGATCTGCAGAGAAGAATGGGAGAAACTCCCCAAATACAGRTGTGCCAAGCTTGTAACGTCATACCCAAGAAGACTCGAGGCTATAATTGCTGCCAAAGGTGCTTCAACAAAGTACTGAGTAAAGGGTCTGAATATGTACTATGTACATGATTATTATAATATATATTTTTTGCAAACATTTCTAGAAACCTGTTTTTTGCTTTGTCATTATCGGGTATTGGGGGAAAAAAAATATTTAATTAATATAAGAATAAGGCTGTAACGTAACAAAATGTGGAAAAAGTAAAGGGTCTGAATACTTTCCGAATGCACTGCATAATTATGATCAAGTGAGCCTTTGATCCGGGAACATTTTAAAATACAGTTTTCTGTTGCTGCCCTTTAGTCCCAAAGCCCCAAACACCTTCCCAAAACAGCTAGAGGAGGATCMCTCCTCACTCAGTCAGTTCTCTTCATCTTGTTGTTGTATGAGTACCACCCACCTGTTGTTATAGCGTGTAAAGGTTTGTTCCTGCGTGGAGGAGGCTGCAGGGGTGTCCCAGTGCTGGCCTATGATCTGAGGGTATGCCTCGATCAGGACACTGAGTTTCAGGTCTTCCCCCTCGTTCACGTCAATGGACAGGCCCTGGTGAGCCAGCTTGGAGGACAGCTGGGGAGAAAGACGGATGTAGGCCTTCTCTGGACAGAGACACAGAGAGACATGGGAGTGGTTATCTTCAAGGTCAGMCAGAAGTGTTTTCATAAGGCACTGAAACAGAGAGGGACTTCCTAAACTTGTCCACCCCAAAAAAGCTTCTGTTGCAAAACGTTTTGATACAGTCTGCGTTGATTCTAACGATCCAGTTCTGTGACTGGAATATGTTCTAATATCCCCATGTTATCCAATAACTTACCTACAACCATCAGGGAGGTGGTAGATTTGTTGACTCCAGCCTCGTTGGTGCCGATGCAGGTAATGTTGCCTGTGTCTGACTGGTCCACTACAGGGATGGTCAGGATGCTTTCAATGTCCAGACGGTTACTGTCAACTGATTGGACTTTCTGCTCTATTGTAAATCTCTGTAAGAAGAGACAGGAAAATAACATAATGTCATTGCCAAGACATATTGTCATGCATTTTATTTTGGCCAACAGTGGAACAAATAGGTTGTTTCAGATACTCTGAAAGTGCTTGCCTTTTTGGAGCTGTAATTCCACGTGACATTATAGTTGAAGTTGGGGTTGTGTGTGGTGCAGCGGATGCTCAGCTTCTCGCCCACGATATGAACATACTCATCCTTTTCCAGGAATACATAAGGTGGGAAACGCAGCCCTGGACACAGAGGGAACCAGGAACACAGCATGTATAAGAAAAGCACAAGCTCCTTTGCCAATTCGAATACTTGTTCGTGAATTTGAATATATAGCAATTTTACAGGACAATATGGTACATGGGCCTGATCAAGCATGTGACTTTAAGTAAAGTATCCCTCCACAACACTCAACCTTACTTACTTTGGATGATGTTGAGGTTGAAMGTCTTGGAAGTCCTCTCCACCCCGTGGAGTTTGGCGCTGCACACATAGTCAGCATTGTAGCTGGGGTGGAGGTTGCGGATGAGAATGCCTCTGCGGGGGTCTGCTGTGTAGTTCATCCCTGGGGGCACGGAGGTACAGTTGTCCATGCGGAGCCCCAAGTCTGTGGCCTCTGGGTCGGTCAGCAGGCAGGGGAGCAGGTGGTCCTCCCCCTCCTTCCTCACCACACGCAGGGASGTGCTGCTGGTCCAAAACAGGCTTTCTGGGTCTGGTGGAGAAGGGGGGATGTGTTAKAATGAGGGATACTGGCCAACACACCGTCTCTACAGGTATGGTAAACAAACAGTAACTCACTCCTCTTCTGAGCTTACCTTTAACATATACGTGCACCGTAGAGAACAAGTCCCGGCCCTTGACGTTCACACTGGTATATTCACACTTATATGTCCCAGTGTGTTCTGCAGAGGGACGGTCCACCCTGAAGGTTCTGACTCTCCCGTTGCCCTTGGAGATTAAGCTCTTGTGTTTGGACAACCGGGTCAGCCAGTTGACTGGCCCATCCCCCTCACACCTCAAGACCAATGGGGTGCCAGGGTTCAGTACTACTTCAGGCCCAACCACGACCTCTGAGTTTAGCTTGATCACAGGACGCCGCCATTCTGCTGAGGTTAACATAGAGATGAGATCATAAATCGACGCGTTCAAAACARCTGGGAACTCGGAAATCTCYRACTTCAGTGCGTTCAAGACTAATGGGAACTCAGAAAAAGCTTCAACTTGGAAAATTTGTTTTGAACAGACATCAAACTCGGCATTCCGAACCGGAAACTCTGGCATCTTTATAGACGTCTGACCAGAATATCACTGATGTCATGATTTGACAAAGTTTTTTTCAGATTACCCAGTTTTCTTGAAAGCACCATATTGGTTAGGATGGAGTTCTTCACATAGGGGGTGCTTATAGTTGTCCTGTTTCACACAGGTACAAGTGTCAGGTGTAAAATGGAAATGTGTTTTTTGCATATCCTCCTCCCACTGAGAATGGGGTCACAGCCAGGGTTCAGCCATTATTGACAGTGACCCTGGACAAACACGTTTTTCACCTAGTCGACTCAGGGATTCGAACTACTGYAGCAACCTTTCAGCCCACTGCTCTTAACAACTTTGCTACCTGCCACCCTGTGCATGACCAGGAAACTCTGATTCCTAAACATGSTTATATAATTGGTTTTATTTCAGTCAACTCTGTCAAGACAAGATTTAAACCTCAAATCACTTTTTTTTATTTTTTTTTATCTCTTCTTGGTCACTCTGTGTTTAGGATTAAGAGTCATCTTGGACACCACACATTCAGGAAACAAATTACAGAACTGTCCAGTCTGGCTCTAAAGGAGAGATCCTATTCTCTCTCTCACTTCCGCTTTTCTTCTCTATATCGATGTCATGCTACCGAGGACGGGAGTGAATGGAGACACATAGTCCCTTACTAGTCCCTCAGGAACCCACAGACATTTCATAATATAGTTGTAGCCCTGAACTAGTTCAGCTGATTTACCTAGTCAAGGGTTGCGTTCCCCTGCTCAGATGTTGCATGCATCAACTAATGGTTGTATGTTGCGTCATCGACAGTACGGTCGGGCACCAGATTGCTATAATATATTATATGGTTAGCTGATACATAAAATACATATCCAGGCATGTRAGATCTGGCATGCGGCAGAAACACCTGGGCAGAGGAACACGCCGAAGGGCTTGATGATTAGTTGACAAGTTGAGTCAGGTGTGCTAGTTCTGGAATATATCAAATACATGTTAAATACAGTTAAATAAGGGTTAAAYAAAAATACATGGAACRGCTGGGGGTCCCTGAAGAGCTGTTTGAGAACCACCCTCCTAGACTGTGGTAATGCCCTGGCCCTTTTACACCCACAAACACCAACACAAAAACAAACAAAGAAATCTTTGAATTCCTTATTTTCTTCCGAAACAGAAGGGTCAGAGGTAGACAGAGGGAGCTGTATGGGGTGGTAAAACCATGTATATGTCCTTTGGGTGTGACAAAGCTAACTGCTGGTGATGCGCTGATACAGGGACAAACAATGCCTTCTTTGAGACACTCCAGCAAATCACAGGGGCCAAGGGAGTTTGAAGAACTTTAACATAAATCTACAGTAGGATATGGCTTCAAATAACATGCTTTTCTTACCCTCCTTTAACTCTCTAACACCTTATTTGGTAAAAAGTTAATTTGGGCTCTATTGGGCTCTCTTGTTGTGGATTTATTTCAGCATTCACTATCCTGTATCTGGTAAAGCATGGATCAGAAAACAACATCTGAAAATCACAATAGRTTTTGTCTCAATTCATTCTTACATGTAAAGTATGTCTTGTTTTTGATTTATCTCAAAGCAGAACTGAGTTTTGWTGTTCAGCAGATTTTCTTACTTACCACAGTCCACAGCTCAACCTCAGAGGGTCAAAGTGCTCATGGTTTTGGGCTATTCAGTATTGATTGGGTCTAGACTTCCTGATAACATTACACACCACCTTCCTATGGACTCCAAGTATACTAGCTGCCTATCAAATGGCTGTCGAGCAATGGAACAAGAACAGCAGCAGATGTACAGGACAATACGGTCCTACCAATGTAGGCTCATAAAAATGTAAATAATGAAACATAAAAAACGCTATAATTTTCAGATAAAATTATACTAAATATATTCACGTCACCAAATCATTGATTAAAACACACTGTTTTGCAATGAAGGTCTACAGTGGCCTCAAGAGCACTCGGTAGGGTAGCACCATGGTGTAGCCGGAGGAAAGCTAGTTTCCGTCCTCCTCTGGGTACATTGAGTTCAATACAAAACCTAGGAGGATCATGGTTCTCAACCCCTTCCATAGACTTACACAGTAATTATGACAAATTCCGGAGGACGTCCTCCAACCTATCAGAGCTCTTACAGCATGAACTGACATTTTGTCCACCCAATCCAATAATCAGATAATTAATCTAGTACTGAAAGCATAAGCTACAGCTAGCTTGCACTGCAGTGCATAAATGTGATTGGTAGCTGACTCAAAGAAAGAGAAAGACAATAGTTTAACAGCTTTGAACAAATACCTTTCTTCAAAAATGAAGAAGAAGCAAGAGAGAGGGAGAGAGAGCTAGCTAAATTTCATTTTTCAYTTTCACTTTCCTACTCTAACCAGTGGCGACCCATCATTCAGGGCTGGTGAGGCAGAGCCCACCTGTTTAGCCCTGTATGCATGTTATTTTGGCATTAAAACATGTCACATATCAGTTTGCAAACATTGTTTAAAAAAAWTCATTGAGTTGATAAAGCCGCATACATTTTTTGCTTTCTTGAATAAGGCAGCTCCAAAATGCAGGTGTTTCAGCCTAGCTCAGTGCTTTCTGTGGTGGTGGGGAAGCCAGCGGAAAATAYGGAGCRTARGGGTTGGTAATGTTCTCTAGCTGCGCYGTGATTGGCTCAGTGTTCTGTCACTCATGGGGACACYACGTCRCCGCAAAATYTACGGGGAGATTTTGAAAATTCAAGCCCCTTGAGTGCTGCCATAGATTTACATTAGAAGTGCCCATCTGAGAGGACTCAAGGTCATTGGCCACAGATAAAATTATGTAAAATCATGTTATATCTACCATAGCTTTGATTGGACKGATCATGTTAACATAGCAAGCTGAACAAGCAGTCATCATCATGAATCAAGTCAAAAGTCTACTGGCAAATCCTTTTCAATCCTTGTCATATGAAGAGAAATTATAGATAAAACGTATCGGTGCTCATCGGCCATTGGACATAAACATTACACTAGTAGTGGAAAAAGTACCCAATTGTCATATTTGAGTAAAAGTAAAAATATCTTAATAGAAAATGACTCAAGTTAAAGTGAAAGTCACCCAGTAAAAAACTGTTTGAGTAAAAGTCTGAAAGTATTTGGTTTTACATATACTTAAGTATCAGGTATTTGGGAAGCAGGTAGCCTAGTGGTTAGAGCATTGGGCCAGTAACCGAAAGGTTGCTCGGATCGAATCTCTGAGCTGACAAGGTACAACTCTATTGTTTTGCCCCTGAACAAGGCAGTGTTCCCTGGTAGGCTGTCATTGTAAATAAGAATTTGTTCTTAACTGACTTGCCTCGATATTTTTTGACAACTTCTACTTTTACTCCACTACATTCCTAAATAATATACTTTTTACTTCATACATTTTCCTTSACACCCAAAAGTACTAGTTACATTTCGAATGCTTAGCAGGACAGAAAGATTGCCATATTCACACACKTTTTAAGAGAACATCACTGGTCATCTCTGCCTCTGATCCGGCAGACTCACTAATAACAAATGCTTAGTTTGTAAATTATGTCTGAGTGTTGGAGTGTGCCTGTGGCTATCCGTAAAATAATAAAACAAGAAAATCGTGCTGTCTGGTTTGAAATGATTTATACTTTTACTTTTGATACTTAAGTATATCTGAGCAATTACATTTACTTTTGATAATTAAGTATATTTAAAACGAAAATACTTTTAGACTTTTACTCAAGTAGTATTTTACTGGGTGACTTTCACTTTTACGTGAGTCATTTTCTATGAAGSTATATTTATTTTACTGAAGTMTGACAGTTGGGTACTTTTTCCACCGCTGCATATAAATTGCATTTTAGTCTGGTAATATATATGTAAAAGTATGGWGGACAGAAGAGCTGCAGTGAATACAATGTCAACAACACAACACATGAATCCCAATACGATGCAGTATAGTTGAAAACGGGTGTTGAGTCGTACCTTGAGCTGCAGCGGGCAGGATCCCCAGCAGAAAGGTCAGGTACAGCTCCATCCTGGATCTGCTCCAGATCTGTGTGTGTCTGTATGTCTAGGAGTGTTGTTACTGTGTCTTGGTCAAGGAGAAAAATGTGGAATCATTACGCTGGATCTCTGCTGTCACTCACTCACTGTCATACACTTCTTCTTTTCTAAAGAGGATATTTGGAAATCAAACTTTCAGGATTTGCAACCTTGAAATCAAGGCAATATAAGCCAGACCTTACTGAAAGCCTTTTCAAATGWCATTCACATGCTATTAATAAAAGTGACTGTGTAACATCGCTAAGATTGGAAACAATAAACTCTACTGAACCTGTAGATGTCTTCAGCTCAGTGGTATGCCTCTGATCCCACAGAGCTCTGTGGATTCACCATTCAGGAGCGAGTAAAGTCCCTCCAACCCTGTCTCTCTTCTRTCTCTATCTCCCTTAGTCTGACCAGAAGCCAGTAAAAGAGAGAGAGGCATAAACAGACAGATAGAGGTGTCACGCTCCCCACTAATGACCATGTGTCTCTCTGTTTAGCTAGAAAACAGGCCGGCCCTCCCAGTCCTAATGCCATGGTGCTGAGACTAATCTGCTGTGATGATGGGTCACACTGCTGCTCTGCTGCCTAGCCCCAGCCCAAGCCTGCTWAGCCTCATYCCCATTCCCAGCCTGCCKAGCCTCAGCCCCAGGCCTCAATGTTCCTCAGCTCCAAACAGAGTAGAGGGCTGGGGCTTCTGGGAGGACAGTARAATWCCTAATTGATGGYCCTCGGATTCAGGGCATGGAGTGGGGGGAAGGAGGGGATGGTGAGAGGGCGCAAGGGAGTATGTTGGGTGAGAGGGGTCGGTAGGGGGGTGTAGAGAGAGAACCCATGATGGACACGGTAGATGATCAGCTTTGTTTTGAGTTTGTTTGTGCTGAGGGCTGAAAAGAGAGGCTTTGATTGAACTAAATCTAGCTGRGCTTGGGAAAGTTCATTTGGATTTTTTGGGGMTATCTCTCTTATGGTCAATTAATCTCGGGACATTTATTATCTCTTCGACATTGAATGGATAAAGCCGAGGCATTAAAATAAAAGACAGTGTAGAAACAGATGTTGGTGTTGAAAATTAGAGAGCTTWAAAACATAATTTATTATTTTCCGTTATGGGAAAATAGTAGAACGCTGCAAGTCATTGAACTAATATAAAATGCAGAACACATTTCTTGTGTTATATTTTCATTATAAACTTTTATTTTCACCTAATCACTTTCAATTAACATACAAAATACTGCATATAAAAATACATTTGTAAACATACAGAAAAGCTTTGGTACCATTACGTGTGTGTGGTGAATATTCTAYATGATGTAGTGTGTGTGTTCTGCATTCCTGCGTGTTCTGCATTCGGTGTTCCTACATCATGTGACAAATGTATACAAATAAGCATATTTATATTTCACTGGTAGTGTATCTAACCATAGGTCAACCTCTGTGAGTGAACTCTAAGCAWGTTACAAGAAAATAAGTAACTTCTCTCAGGTATCATTTCATTGTTTCAATAATATAGATTAAAATCTCGATACCCACATTTCTAAAAAGATCTCCTACCAAACAAAAGCTTATTTTAACATTAGGCCTACTATTTGTATTTTTCATAGAACKTCATACAATACAAAAGCACTTCAAAGATATTAGATCAGTCATGGTCACAGTACACAACAACGTACTAATCTTGTACCAGGTGTGCTAAGGCAGTGATATGCTCAGATCACTTCTCATTCAGTCAGTACCTCCGTGTAAAAACATACAATTTCTTCATACCTCTCAGACATCATTCAATCTCTTATGTACTGAACCTAAATCCCTTTCTTGGAAATGTTCATGTTTTCCTAAACATTGTAAAGTGCAAAATGTATACAGAATTGTTTAAACAAAATGCTATATAAAATGTAAAAAGAAATCTCTATAAAACTTAAAACAACATTTGACACATAACCTTTACTGAATGTACAATATTCTGCTTAATTAAGGCCAAATGTATGAATMTTTTCTCTAAGTTGATTATATTCCCCCGAAATAACTTGACATAGAAAGTACACATTTGTAAAAACAAAGAACATATACCTCAGTGCAACTAGAATGTCATATCCCATTGATATTGAGAAGTATAGATGCCATAAAATGATGTGTTTCTGATTGTTTTTACTAACTAAAGTAGCCTACCCGTCTAAAAAGGTGAACTTTTTCACACAAGCAAAATGTAACAGTACATGCTCCACTTTTAGTGATAAAAAAACTGAAAGGGTTTTAGAAGCCTAATGTTTTCATCTTTATAATATAAAAATACAACACATGTAAAAGGAAAWATGACAAGACAAATCCCCATAGAAACACTGCAATAGTGACCATACTACAAGTGTATTTTAAGATCATGAATTTCCTGATGTACATTTTTATTCTTATGTGATACTGGTATTTTGTCATCTTCATTATTAAGTGAAGACTTTGAAAAGGATCCCTCTCTTCAATATGGAGTATTTTGCATTGATTAGATGAATTAAAATCATCATCAATCAACAATCATYATTGATTAAATATATGTCACTCTCTCATTGTAATTATTGATTTTCAATTGATTTTCAGCACAGAATTATTTTGAAAGTACCAGTTGTGAAATATTTGCTTAAGCAGTGGGAATTGTTTATGTTGTTCGGGTTAGCTTCTCACTGAAATCGCAACATGTTRTCTTAATCCACTAAAGCAGGGATGGCCAACTGGCGGAAGGAAATTCACTAGTGCCGGCTCTGGCTGCATTTGTAGGTAGGGATGTGTGTACGCAGACCCGCGAGCCACTGCGGACCCTCATGATAAGTTTAAAAAAATATGTGGCCCCAACCCCCATCAAAGTTCCCCATCCCCGCACTGAAGCTATTCAGGAATGTTGCTATACATTCACCAAGTTTCTTAAAGGTCTAYAGGAAGCTGTCTTCCACTTCCGGTGTTCCAGAAGATTCCAGTGGAATCAGAGCCTGGTTGGCATGGAGATCCTCSTCTTCTGGAATGGTGTCTGCCTCTGCTGTCTCCTGGGAGATGGAATCAGCCTCGTCATCCTCCAGAGCCAGAGAGCTACAGGGAATAACAACACACATGTTCCTTTACAAACCAACRTGGGATTTTACGATTTTACGTCCCATTTCAGGTGAAAACTATACAGCATTGCGCCACAAATCAAAACAATGTAAAACCTAAACTATCATATTTCTGCCAGCTTSGCTTGTCTAAGGTTTCAGTTTAAATGTCTTACAAAATCCTCAAAATGTAACACTGAGTGTACCAAGCATTATGAGCACCTGCTCTTTCCATGACAGACTGACCAGGTGAATCCAGGTGAAAGCTATGATCCCTTATTGATGTCGCCTGTTAAATCTACTTCAATCAGTGTAGATGAAGGGGAGGAGACAGGTTAAAGAAGGATTTTGAAGCCTTGAGCCATTAAGAGGGTGAATGGGCAAGACAGTGTCTTTGAATGGAGTATGGTAGTAGGTGCCAGGCGCACCGGTTTGTGTCAAGAACTGCAACRCTGCTGGATTTTTCACCCTCAACAGTTTCCTGTGTGTATCAAGAATGGTCCACCACCCAAAGGACATCCAGCCAACTTGACACAACTGTAGGAAGYAATGGAGTCAACATGGGCCAGCATCCATGTGGGATGCTTTCGACACCTTGTASAGTTCATGCCYCGACGAATTGAGGCTGTTCTAAGGAAAAATAGGGGGGTGCATKGTGCATCTCAATATTAGGAAGGTGWTCTTAATGTTTAGTACACTCAGTGTATACATGGTAAGATAAGACCGATTTTATCAAAATCCCACATATGGCTCTGTGTGTTGGTGTTGTAACTATACAAGSTCCTCTAGAGTAAATATGCCTTATCTTTCCTGCATGCTCAGCATTTGGCATACATTTGCAGTCAGTCAGTCAGTGTTTGTAGTCAGGAAGTATGTTAGACAGCCATACCTCGCGGGGCTTTCCATTGGCATGCYGTTGGCCTCGGAGAAGACTTCCTCCTGAGGCTTGGGGTCTGGAATGGGAATGATGTAGTCATTGTAGGAGGTCGTCACTTCCTCTCTATCTGCCTCCGATCTAAAGTCTCCAGTTAGAGGGCAGGGGTTGAGGTCCTGGAGGGTGTCAGGGGTGGTGGAGGGGGTGATGGCTGGGGTGGGGAAGGGGGAGGAGAGCCTGGGTTTGGTTCGGACCACGGCCGGGTGGTCACTCTTGAAGAACTCGTCGTTGACTTGGCAGTATCTCTGTACCAAAAATTATAGTCAATTAGATACATCTCAGTGATCAATGTCAGATCTGTCCATAGTCAATACACACTTAAAGGAAAACTTCACCCAAAAACTATATTTTGGTATTTGTTTCATTAGTCCATTCTTGACATAGTCCCAAAATGTTTTACTTGTCAGCAATCAGGTTTTTAAGATATGTTAACTTAAAAAATACAGAAATCATCCCTGTATGATGCATTTTGCATTTAGCAAAAAATTTGATCGTTTTCAGAGATGGATGTGGAAATACTGTTCCTACTGGTCCTCAGATGCATTGTGTAAAGGGAAAAACCCCTATATTAATAGGATACCTTTTTATAGCTGTCAGTGAGCATGTTCCCCATGGTGTGCACCAGAAAGGAGAACTCTGGCCTCTTCTCATGCTTCTCATCCCAGCACTTCTGCATGACTTCATAACTGGAGGACAGAATTACTTCCTTAGTTGAACATTTTAATTGAACATGTCACAAAAAAAAAGAAAACTGACAGAAGACATGATTAGAGAGAGGTGTTTGAGAGTGATGGTAGAGACTTACACTTCGTCTGTGGCGTGGTTAGGTTTGGCCATGCGATAGCCTCTCTTTAAGGCACTGTAGAACAGCTCATTCATAGGAAGGTCAGGGTAAGGGGTTCCTCCTGTTAAAAGATCAACCATTCAAGTATTTAAAGGCTGATCTGTTTAAGTCATGCTGAATCAGGAGTGGCCAAAAGTTCTCAAATCTCGAATGAAACAAGAATCATGCCGGATTTTGGTTTCCCACGAAAAAYATTGTTCACGCTGTTTCACGCTAAATGAACCACTTCTCAATAGGTACTCTTCTGATCACAGCAGTTCCAAAAGCATTTGTAAAAATCCCTAAATGAATTGATAATAAACCCAGACTGTAGCTAATAACAACAAAACCTCATCTGACCCTAAATAGACGCAGGATTAGACAAGCTGATCGTCTTGTCCTCTTAAGACAACTTTATTGCCTGTCTGTTTAAACACGGTATTGACAGCCTTTTGAAACCTCTATACTAACATACATTAAATAAACAAGGTCATCAAACCGCTCATGCTACTACTGATCTTTCTGAACGAATTCCAGTTAATGGGTTGTTTCGATTTAATCAAACAGTAATCTCTTCGATCTATCAGTTAATAATGAATGTTTTCCACTTCCCGTCCACGTACCAAGGGTGAAGATCTCCCAGAGCAAGATGCCGTAGGACCACACGTCACTCAGGGTGGTGTACAGGTTATGGAAGATACTCTCTGGGGCCATCCACTTCAGGGGCAGAAATGTCTGAGAGGGCCAGAATTAGAGAGAACGTTAGAATCAGCCAGGTACTTAGAGGTAGGTTACAGCAGCAGTTATGGCTTACAATTTAAGTCGGTTGAAAGTTGTAATTTATGTTGTTTAAATGGTGTTTTACTGTTATCTTTCAAACTTTGTCTTATTTTATGTGTATGTGTATGTGTATGAGTGACYCTTAGTGAGCCTGCCACTCACGCTGCCTTTGGAGATGTAGTTGGAATCGTGCATGATGTCTCTGGCTAGGCCAAAGTCACAGATCTTCACCAGTTTCCCCTCACAGATCAACACGTTCCTGGCGGCCAGGTCACGATGGACACACTGGGGAGGAGAAGGTTTTAAATCTGCAGTTGCTACATTTATTTTTGGATTTATAAATGTCTGATATATATTATGTACCCGTTGATTCTTGAAGCGTAGGACGTATATATGCCTCATGAGCTTTACTGTAATACCCAACAACAACATTGATGAAATGCTTACCACAATAACGGACAGTATCAAGTTCTGTACACACCGTGTGATCCCCATGAGAACCACCAGGTTATTTCCGAATGACAAACCATGGATTAATGGCGAGATCAAAAACGCATTACGGATGAAGATTGCGTTCTCCCATCGGGATATGCAGTCCCAGCGCCAACTGAACAGCTCCCTCAAACATGCCATCCAACGAGCCACACTAAGGTACAAGGACAAGGTGGAGGTGGAAAACAGCAACATGATTGCTAAGCAGGTCTTTCAAAAAGTCAGGAAGTTGGCAGTCTACTCTGACAAACCATCTCCACCGGCCCATGATGACCCACTCGCCTTGTCCAACAACCTCAACAACTTCTTCTCATGTAGAAAAAAGAGGAGGATGGGAAGTGCTGCTAAGGTACACAATAGTAGATTTTGGTAGACAGAAGGTGCTCTTTGGTAAAAGGGGTAAATTGGTCATCAAAAAGCAAGGASRACCAAGGCACTCTTCATATAATTAATTAAAATGCCTTGATTTGTATGGCATGTTCAATAGAAACAAAGTTTCGGCTGCATGGCCTTCGTCAGGGAGTACAAAGAAACTTCTTCTCATGTTTTGATACCCACGTTTTGATACCCACTATGATTCAGAAGCTGTGAGAACCTGCTARATGCCCTCCACTTTACTGATTCCCATGCCCCACTCTTCAGTGAGGTGGAGGTGRCGGTATACCAGCGGAAAGCTACAGTAAGTGCAAGGCCGGGCGGGATAAAGTGTTGAGTCCTAAAAGCCGGAGCTGCTGAGCTCAGCGCCATCCATAGCCTTTCACCTATCGCTATCCACTGGCACAATCCCCACCCKWTGGAAAACATCTACCATCGTGCCCATTCCTAAAAAGTCTACCTCGACTGAGTTCAACCGGCATGTTGCTCTCAAGTCACTGATCATGAAATTCTTGGAAAGACTGGTTCTTAACATCCTACTGCTACCCACCGTTCACTCCTCCCTTGATCCCTACCAGTTTGTTWCAAAGCAGGGAGAGGAAYGGATGACACGGTGGTCTGCAGCCTTCACAGGCTCCTGGAACACCTGGAGGGTATGGGGAATTACACACACATCCTGTTYGTGGGTTTCAGCTACGCCTTCAACACCATCCAACGACACACTATGATCCAGAAGCTCAGTAACCTAGACATGTCTCCCACCATCATTCGCTGGATCCACAACTGTTTCAGTGGCAGACCTCAGGCCGTCAGAATAGATAACACCCAGTCCTCTGTAAGCATCAMCAACACTGTTGTTTGTTTCTTCTGTGTTGTCATATTCGTTTTAGGTATTCCTGTGTGAGCTGTGCCAAGATTTTCCTATTGTAGGACAATAAATGGGATTCTGATTCTGATTCCGTCAGTGGTATAAATTACTTTAAAAGTACTACTTAAGTACTTTTTGGGAGTATCTGTAMTTTACTATTTATATTTTTGACWACTTTTACTTTTACTTCATTACATTCCTMAAGAAAATAATGTACTTTTTACTCCATACATTTTCCCTGACACCCAAAAGTACTAGTTACATTTTGAATGCTTAGCAGGACAGGAAAATGGTCCAATTCACACACTTATCAAGAGAACATACCTGCCATCTCTACTGGTTCTGATCTGAAGGACTCACTAAACACAAATGCTTAGTTTGTAAATTATGTCTGAGTGTTTCAAATATTTTACTGAGGCACAGTTCATATAARTAAATCAATAAAATAAAATAAATAAATTAGGCCCTAATCTATGGATTTCACATGACTGGGAAAACAGATATGCATCTGTTGGTCACAGATACCTTAAAAAAGGTAGGGGCATGGATTAGAAAACCATTCAGTATATGGTGTGACCACCACTCAACTCCTTCGCATATAGTTGATCAAGCTGTTGATTGTGGCCTGTGGAATGTTGTCCCACTCCTCTTCAATGGCTGTGCTTAGTTGCTGGATATTGGCGGGAAATGTAACATGCTACACGTCGATCCAGGGCATCCCAAACATGCTCAATGGGTGACATGTCTGATGAGTATGCAGGCCATGGAAGAACTGGGACCTTTTCCGTTTCCAGGAATTGTGTACAGATCCTTGCGACATGGGGCCGTGCATAATCATGCTAAAACACAATGCCATACACGTGGTATGCGGTTCTGAGGCCGGTTCGATGTACTGCCAATTTCTCTAAAATGAAGTTGGAGGCGACTTATGGTAGAGAAATTAACATTCAATTCTCTGGCAACAGCTTTGTTGGACATTCCTGCAGTCAGCATGCCTATTGCACGCTCCCTCAAGACTTGAGACATCTGTGGCATTGTGTTTTGTGACAAAACTGCACATTTTAAAGTGGCCTTTTATTGTCCCAGTACAATTTGCACCTGTGGAATGATCACGCTATTTCATCAGCTTCTTGATATGCAACACCTGCCAGGTGGATGGATTATCTTGGAAAAGGTGAAATGCTCACTAACAGGGATGTAAACAAATTTGTGCATMAAATTTGAGAGAAATTCGCTTTTTGTGCGTATGGAACATTTCTAGGATCTCATATTTCAGCTCATGAATTCACAGGACCAACACTTTTCATGTTGTGTTTATATTTTTGTTTAGTGTACATATCAAACTATAATTGGATATGTCATTTTGGATCAGCTGTTGCATCCATAGCTCTGTCTATTTGAGAGTGGTTACATTTCTCCAGCCCCATCTATCAGCTTTTAACCAAAACATTGGCGGGGAAGATGCTTTGTCATTGTTTCAACTGCTGATTGCCCATGTAAACAACAGGGTTACAGGAAGCCAAGGTCAGACTGGACATTAACTATTGCTGGTGAAGTACATTCTATATCCATATCTACAGCTCTGTAATTACTGTGCCTGGCTCAATAAAGGGTAAATGATAAATAAACATATATCAMTAAAGTTTAGATTCCATGTAATAAATAAAGGCTGAGTAAATAAAACAGTACATACGTTCTTGGAGGCGAGGAACTCCATGCCTTTGGCCACCTGGTAGCTGAAGCCGATGAGGTCAGTATAGCTGAGGGTGGTAGAGTCACTGATGAACGGGGCAGGGTCCATTGTGGTCTGGTCTGGAGGGAGAGCAGAGACATGGATGGCAGGGATCATTAATGAGGTATAAAAGAGAGACAATGTAAAGGTGAATAGATGTTCAGGTGATACTCATGGAGAGTATACACTGAGTGTACAAATAAAATAAAATAAAACTTTATTTGTCACATGCGCCGAATACAACAAGTGTAGACCTTACCGTGAAATGCTTACGTACAAGCCCTTTACAACAGTGCAGTTTAAGAAGAGTTATGAAAATATTTACCAAATAAACTAAAATAATAAAAGGTAACACAATAACATAACAATAACGAGGCTATATACAGGGACTACCGGTACCGAGTCAGTGTGCGGGGGTACAGGTTAGATAATTATAATTAATAATTTGTACATGTATAATTTGTACATTTACTCCTGAGGTGCTGACTTGCTGCACCCTCGACAACTACTGTGATTATTATTATTTGACCATGCTGGTMATTTATGAACATTTGAACATCTTGGCCATGTTCTGTTATAATCTCCACCCGGCACAGCCAGAAGAGGACTGGCCACCCCTCATAGCCTGGTTCCTCTCTAGGTTTCTTCCTAGGTTTTGGCCTTTCTAGGGAGTTTTTCCTAGCCACCGTGCTTCTACACCTGCATTGATTGCTGTTTGGGGTTTTAGGCTGGGTTTCTGTACAGCACTTTGAGATATCAGCTGATGTAAGAAGGGCTATATAAATACATTTGATTTGATTTGATGTAGGTAGGTGTGAAGTGACTATGCATAGATAATAAACAGCGAGTAGCAGCAGTGTACAAAACAAATGAAGGGGGGGTCAATGTAATAGTCCAGTGGCCATTTGATTCATTGTTCAGCAGTCTTATAGCTTGGGGGTAGAAGCTGTTAAGGAGCCTTTTGGTCCTAGACTTGGTGCTTGCCGTGCGGTAGCAGAAAAAACAGTCCATGACTTGGGTGACTGGAGTCTCTGACAATTTTATGGGTTTTTCTCTGACACCGCCTATTATATAGGTCCTGGGTTGCAGGAAGCTTGGGCCCAGTGATGTACTGGGCCGTACGTACTACCCTCTGTAGCGCCTTATGGCCAGATGCCGAGCATTGCCATACCAAGCCGTGATGAAACCGGTCACGATGCTCTCGATGGTGCAGCTGTAGAAGCTTTTGAGGATCTGGGCACCCATGCCAAATCTTTTCAGTCTCCTGAGGGGGAAAAGGTTTTGTTGTGCCCTCTTCATGACAGTCTTGGTGTGTTGTCGTCCACAAACAGCTCTTTTGTCTTGCTCACATTGAGGGAGAGGTTGTTGTCCTGGCACCACACTACCAGTTCTCTGACCTCCTCCCTATAGGCTGTCTCATCGTTGTCGGTGATCAGGCTTACCACTGTTGTGTCATCAGCAAACTTAATGATGGTTTTGGTCGTTTTTTGGCCACGCAGTCGTGGGTGAACAGGGAGTACAGGAGGGGACTAAGTACACACCCTGAGGGGCCCCACTGTTGAGGATTAGCGTTGCAGACTTGTTGCTGCCTACCCTTACCAGCTGGGGGCGGCCTGTCAGGAAGTCCAGGATCCAGTTGCAGAGGGAGGTGTTTAGTCCCAGGGTCCTTAGCTTAGTGATGAGCTCTGTGGGCACTATGGTGTTGAACGCTGAGCTGTAGTCATTAAACAGCATTCTCACATAGGTGTTCCTTTGGTCCAGCTGGGAAAGGGCAGTGTGGAGTGYGATTGAGATTGCGTCATCTGTGGATCTGTTGCGGTGGTATGCGAATTGGAGTGGGTYTAGGGTATCCGGGAGGATGCTGTTGATGTGAGCCATGACCAGCCTTTCAAAGCACTTCATGGCTACCGATGTGAGTGCTACGGGCGGTAATTATTTAGGCAGGTTACCTTCACTTCCTTGGGCACAAGGAAGTGCTTGAAACATGTAGGTATTACAGACTCAGTCAGTGAGAGGTTGAAAATGTCAGTGAAGACACTTGCCAGTTGGTCCGCGCATGCTTTGAGTACAGGTCCTGATAATCCATCTGGCACCGCGGCTTTGTGAATGTTGACATGTTTAAAGGTCTTGCTCACATCGGCTACCGAGAGCGTTATCACACAGTCATCCAGGACAGCTCGTGCATGCTTCAATGTTGCTTGCCTCGAAGCGAACATTAAAGGCATTTAGCTCGTCTGGTAGGCTCGCATCACTGGGCAGCTCGCGTCTGGGTTTCCCTTTGTAGTCTGTAATAGTTTTCAAGCCCTGCCACATCGGATGAGTGTCAGAGCCGGTGTAGTAGGATTCAATCTTAATCCTGTATTGACACTTTGCTTGTTTGATAGTTCGTCTGAGGGCATWGCGGGATTTCTTATAAGCGTCCGGATTAGTGTCCACTCCTTGAAAGYGGCAGCTCTTGCCTTTAGCTCGATGTGGATGTTGCCTGTAATCCATGGCTTCTGGTTGGAATATGTACGTACGGTCACTGTGGGGACGACGTCGTCGATGCACTTATTGATGACGCCGATGACTGAGGTGGTATACTCCTCAATGCCATTGGATGAATCCCTGTTTTCCGGGAGAGCAGTATATCCTTCTTGTCGGACTCGTTAAAGGAAAAAGATTCTTCCAGTTCGTGGTGAGAAATCCCAGTTCTGATGTCCAGAGGTTATTTTCTTGTCATAAGAGACGGTAGCAGCAACATTATGTACAAAATAAGTTAAAAAAATAAGTTACAAACAACGCAAAGACGAACAAAATAAAATAATTGGTTACGGGCATGTAAAACGTCAGCCATCCTTTTCGGCGYCATTTTAACACCTGCTCTTTCTTTGACGGCTGACCAGGTGAATCCAGGTGAAAGCTATGATCACTTATTGATGTCATACACAATCCATGTTTCAGTTRTCTCAAGGCTTAAAGATCCTTCTTTAACCTGTCTCCTCCCCTTCATCTACACTGATTGAAGTGGATTTAACAAGTGACATCAATAAGGGATCATCATTTTTCACCTGGATTCATCTGGTCAGTCTAGGTCATGGAAGGAGCAGGTGTCCTTAGTGTTTTGTGCACCCAGTGTACATAGAGGCTCTGTAGGTCAAATAAACAATTTAACTGTCCTTAACCCATCCTCCTGCGCTTTCTCTTCTCATGTGCTTCCCATATGTTTGACATATAACAGACCTAAAATATACAAAGTATACAGTACGCTTGAGCTATGTTTATGGCTCTGTATTTCTTGGACTCTATACCTTGTTCCTGGTAATGGTCGTGCTGATAGGGAGACTCATAGGGAGAAGGCTGGATGTCAGCGTATTTGATGGTGTCTTTCAGCTCCTGCATGGGGACGTACACTGTGGGCTCGTCCTTACTCATGTCCATGTAACCACCATCACACTCACTGCCAAATGACACGTAGCTGCCAAGATATTTGGGACACATTAGGGTAAAGTATAATAAAAAATAAAAAACACATGGCCATCTCTATGTCTGTATGGCCTCATTTTGTAATTGAATGTCTACAGATGTAGGATCTACATTTGAGGTAGTTTGCTACAGCAGGAATAACCCTGCAGCAGCAGGAAATGCAAATGATTATGTGGATTATAATGAATGGACATTTTTGTGGTTGATACATTTGTTGTAAGGGAAAAWCAAGTCTGAAATATCRAAGTGGAAATGACAAACTTCAGAAGCCTTTTTAAAGCTCAAATACACAACACGTTTACATTTCCTGCCTTGCAGAAAAGTTMTCCTGCAACAGGGTGATCAAATTAAGATCCTACATATGTACACTACCGTTCAAAAGTTTGGGGTCACTTAGAAATGTCCTTGTTTTTGAAGGAAAAGCACATTTTTTGTCCATTAAAATAACATCAAATTGATCAGAAATACAGTGTAGACATTGTTAATGTTGTAAATGACTATTGTAGCTGGAAACGGCTGATTTTTWATGGAATATCTACATAGGCGTACAGAGGCCCATTATTAGAAACCATCACTCCTATGTTCCAATGGCACGTTGTGTTAGCTAATCCAAGTTYATAATTGTAAAAGGCTAATTGGTCWTTAGAAAACCTTTATGCAATTATGTTAGCACAGCTGAAAACTGTGCGCTGATTAAAGAAGCAATAAAACTTGCCTTCTTTAGAGTATCTGGAGCATCAGCATTTGTGGGTTCAATTACAGGCTCAAAATGGCCAGAAACAAAGAACTTTCTTCTGAAACTCGTCAGCCTATTCTTGTTCTGAGAAATTAAGGCTATTCCATGCGAGAAMATGCCAAGAAACTGAAGATCTCGTACAAAGCTGTGTACTGTCTAGAAGGCCACCATCCCGGAGTCACCTCTTCACTGATGATGTTGAGACTGGTGTTTTGTACTTGTCCTCTTGCTCAGTTGTGCACCGGAGGCTCCCACTCCTCTTTCTATTCTGGTTAGAGCCAGTACAGAGCATTGTACGAGATCTTCAGTTTCTTGGTAATTTCTCTCATGGAATAGCCTTMATTTCTCAGAACAAGAAYAGAAAGAAAGTTCTTTGTTTATGGCCATTTTGAGAATATATTYGAACCCACAAAAGCTAATGCTCCAGATACTYAACTAGTCTAAAGAAGGCCTATGTAGATATTCCATTAAAAATCWGCCGTTTCCAGCTACAATAATAAYTTACAACATTAACAATGTCTACACTGTATTTCTGATCAATTTGATGTTATTTTAATCGGCAAAAAATGTGCTTGTCGTTCAAAACCAAGGATATTTCTAAGTGACTCCAAACTTTTGAATGGTCGTGTATGTCTTTTTCTACCATTCATATGTGGTTGTACTTGATCCACGCACTGGCCAATATAACCTCTTCTTTATCTTCCAAATGAAGACCTGAGTGAACCCCCAGATGAGGAGGTAGCTCTCACCCTTTCCTCTGGCTGAGAGGKGTGCTCCCTCCAGAGATGCGGCAGCCAGAGTCCTCCTGGTTCTTCTCAAGGTAGTACTGCAGGAACGTGTGCTTGTTCTTGTGTAAGTAGTCCACCAGGTCTCCATAGCGACAGTACTCTGTCACCAGGTAGAGAGGGCCTGAGAGATTGGGTGCCACAAAAGACACATTTTTATCTTCATCGGGGAAGAATTTGTGTGAACTATTGTATTACTCATACAATTACATAGTTAGTAAAAAGAAAAGTTTGTAACTATGATGTTATAGTCTCCGTGGGCAGATGGATTGCCTCCCACATTTAACAATGTTCCAGCATACAGTGCCTTGCAAAAGTATTCACCCCCCTTTGTGTTTTTCATATTTTGTTGCATTACAACCTGTAATTTATATAGATTTTTATTTGGATTTCATGTAATGGACATACACAAAATAGTCCAACTTGGTGAAGTGAAATTATTATTAAAAAAATTCTCCCAAAAATTAAACAAGAAAAACACGGAAAAGTGGTGCGTGCATATCTATTCACCCCCTTTGCTATGAAGCCCCTAAATAAGATCTGGTACAACCAATTACCTTCAGAAGTCACATAATTAGTTAAATAAAGTCCACCTGTGTGCAATCTAAGTGTCACATGATCTGTCACACGATCTCGGTATATATACACCTGTTCTGAAAAGCACCAGAGTTTGCAACACCACTCAGCAAGGGGCACCACCAAGCAAGCGGCACCATGAAGACCAAGGAGCTCTCCAAACAGGTCAGGGACAAAGTTGTGGAGAAGTACAGATCAGGGTTGGATTATATAAAAAATATCAGAAACGTTGAACATCCCACGGAGCACCATTAAATCCATTATTAAAAAATGGAAAGAATATGGCACCACAACAAACCTGCCAAGAGATGGCCGCCCACCAAAACTCACGGACCAGGCAAGGAGGGCATTTATTAAAGAGGMAACAAAGAGACCAAAGATAACCCCGGAGCTGCAAAGCTCCACAGTGGAGATTGGAGTATCTGYCCATAGKACCACTTCAAGCCATACACTCCACAGAGCTGGGCTTTATGGAAGAGTGACCAGAAAAAAATAAGCAAACATGTTTGGTGTTCGCCAAAAGGCATGTGGGAGACACCCCAAACATATGGAAGAAGGTACTCTGGTCAGATGAGACTAAAATTGAGCTTTTTGGCCATCAAGGAAAATGCTATATCTGGCGCAAACCCAACACCTCTCATCACCCCGAGAACACCATCCCCACAGTGAAGCATGCTGTGGGGATGTTTTTCATTGGCAGGGACTGGGAAACTGGTCAGAATTGAAGGAATGATGGATGGCACTAAATACAGGGAAATTCTTGAGGGAAACCTGTTTCAGACTTCCAGAGATTTGAGACTGGGATGGATGTTCCCCTTCCAGCAGGACAATGACCCTAAGCATACTGCTAAAGCAACACTCGAGTGGTTTAAGGGGAAACATTTAAATGTCTTGGAATGGCCTAGTCAAAGCCCAGACCTCAATCCAATTGAGAATCTGTGGTATGACTTAAAGATTTTTGTACACCAGCGGAACCCATCCAACTTGAAKGAGCTGGAGCAGTTTTGCCTTGAAGAATGGGCAGAAATTCCAGTGGCTAGATGTGCCAAGCTTATAGAGACATACCCCAAGAGACTTGCAGCTGTAATTGCTTCAAAAGGTGGCTCTACAAAGTATTAACTTTGGRGGGTGAATAGTTATGTACGCTCAAGTTTTCTGCTTTTTCATCTTATTTCTTGTTTGTTTCACCATAAAAAATATTTTGCATCTTCAAAGTGGTAGGCATGTTGTGTAAATCAAATGATACAAACCCCCCCAAATCCATTTTAATTCCAGGTTGTAAGGCAACAAAATAGGAAAAATGCCAAGGGGGTGAATACTTTCGCAAGCCACTGTACATGCTGTTGCCCTAGGTCTGGGATTTCAGAGACTAATGACATTAGGTTGTGAGCTTGTGATTGTTGCTGTGGTGACAGGGGCAGTGCTCACCTTGTTTGGTGCAGGCCCCCAGCAGGTTGACAATGTTGAGGTGAGGCCCCAGGTGGCTCATGATCTTCAGCTCTGACATTAGAGCCTGGGTCTCACTCCTCCTGGCCGTGGCTGCAGGTCAGAGAACTGAAGCATGAAACAAACTGGCATACAAGCTTAAAACTACCTCTATGCTGAAGATGATTGTTCTCACTTACATTTGAGCATTTTCACTGCCACTTTCGTGCTGGACTGGGAATGACCGAGACCATACGCGGTCGCTTCGACCACCCTGCCGAATGCTCCGGACCCAAGAGTACGACCTGGAACACAACACAAACATTGCCCAAATCAGAACAGTCAATATGAACAGTAACTTGTATCTGTCTCTATTAAATACACTATCAAATAAAGATTGGGGGTACCCCCATAGACATCATCGGCACCCCCTTCCCCCATGGTTCCTGGTCCTTACCCAACACCAGGCTGTCTCGAGGCATCTCCCAGGCAAGGTCATAGGGCAGATGGATGGGGTCAACGTAGATGTACTCATGTCCGTCCAGACTCACTGACTCGATCACCTTCCACCTGATCTCATAGCGAGGCTTCTGAGGCAACACACAAGAGTAAGAGTTACTCAATCACTCAGGCACATTGAGATACCATGAGTGAGTTAGTAATTGTACTGCATTTTGCATAGTTGTTTTAACATTGTTCACTGTGTCTTTGTGTAGTCTCACCTTCCTCCACACAGCGATGAGGATGATGATGGAGATGATGACGATGACTACCAGGGCTAGAACCGCAGCCAACACTGCCACCTGGGAGAAGAAAGCTAGAACACAACACAGAACATTAACATCCAACTATACATAGTCGACATATCCACAGAGAACATTTGTTCCTAGTATTAACATTCACACCATTATTTATACATAAACTATTATTTATCAGGTGTGCTAGCGCTGGACTGGAACCAACAACCTGCACAGTACACCCTGCAACTCTCCAGGACTGTCTAGTTACAGTACGTACTTTGATAAATGCAACCCCTTAGGTAGATACACATCGAGATACAAATATCCCCATAGATACAATGTTGCTCTTAGATAATGGTAATWGCATCATTGTTCGGTTCTATCTTTAGATACATACTGCTGGACACCAGTTTGACGTCCCTCCTGCGGAGTCCTCTCTCGTTGCTGGCCTCGCAGCGGACGCTCACCTGCTGGGGCTTGTGGAAGATGACCTGGCTGCGGACCTGGCCCACCTTACGGCTCTCGTTGAAGCTGACGTTGGTCTGGACGCTCAGGGTCTCAGGGTCTGACACTAGGGGCTGCCACACTGTGCTCCGGTTACTGCACCTGGGAGAGATGTTGTAATGATAACTACAGGTGTTTCAATAGTACAGTAGTAAAGGTGAACTACTACTGCTACCTTTACTCAGGTGTGTCTGAGGTAAATGCTGTGAGCTAATGCACTCTGGTATAGAAGCTGTCTGAAAACCCATAGTTGRGCTGATATCAGTTTAAACTGCGATTACTAAAACGAAACAAGCTAAGTCTGCCCTCTAGTGTCCAGAGTGTTACAGAATGCCAGACACTGACAGTGTGATGATGATGATGACATGACCCACTTGAGCATGCTGTCACAGCTGAACCACTGGATGGTGGGGGAAGGTACCCCCTCAGCCACACAGGTCACGGCATGCCTCTTCCCAGGGAGGTGGTGGTCCGACAGGTCTGTGATCTGAGGGGGGACTACACAGAGAGGGGTACAGAATTAGGAATGACATATCCCATGATTCTAGATGATAAGTGTAGGTATATGTTGAGCCAGGGTGGAATTTCAATAGTCTTAAGTTACTTTTTATTATCATCGCCTCTCATTTATTTATACTGATCTCAAAGCATAGGGRGTGTGAAAGTAATTTTGCTACATCCATGGTGGATGCGGTTCTTTCAAATCAGTGCTGATGACAAAAGGTAAAGGAGGAGAAGGAACCACTTAACAGACTACTGATATACACCACATTGGTTTACATTGGTTGCAAAGGCGACTCACCTTTGACCTCTAGATCAAAGGTCAATTTCTTGGCRTCATCTCCGTTGGCGACGTGAACGGTGTAGAGGCCTTTCTGTTCTGTCCTGATCCTCACCAGGGTCAACGTGCTGAAGTACCTGAGATAGAGGGGTAATGGAAAACCACACAGTTATAAATGTTGGTTCACTGATCCTGGAAAAAYGGGTTTATCTTAATAAATCCATCAACATTGCTAAAACCATAAAACCTCCTGAGACATCCCGTCTCTATCAGTCAACAGCAGATAAAGCCTAGACAGCAGGTAACCCCACACCCAGCAGGAACCAGAGGCAGACTAAGACCATCTCTGAGGGGTAAATTACCCAATTAGTCGCTAACGTAATGCATTGCATACCACACAAGTGGGATTGTAAATCTGGTTGCCTGATCTGATTTATACTTTCATGTAACGACAAAGAGAACAAACTCTACTGATCTAATCYGAGAAATTCAACCTCCAGATTGATTAGAATTGATCGTCGTCCAGGTGGTCTCACCTGGTCTCATGCTCCTGCCTGGTGATTACGACGTTGTCCCCGTTGACCGTGGCATCATCTTTGGTCCAGCGGACACGTGGAGGGGGGTAAGCTTCRATCTCCACCCTCAGCTCTACGTTCTGGTGCAGCTGGGCCGAGACRTTACGATCCTGGACGGACCTCAGCTCCACGAAGCCTTGCTCTGACAGAAGAAGGTTGTCATTAGTTAGTAAACACATAATAAGTATAGTACCTCTGTAATACATTCTGCGAGAACATGTAGCCTG
Source organism: Salvelinus sp. IW2-2015 (assembly GCF_002910315.2). Taxonomy (NCBI): domain Eukaryota; kingdom Metazoa; phylum Chordata; class Actinopteri; order Salmoniformes; family Salmonidae; genus Salvelinus; species Salvelinus sp. IW2-2015. Next base: position 28,939,633 of record NC_036845.1, read on the forward strand.
CGTTAAGGAATAAATAGCTTGACAAATGGGAGTTGATGAAGCTGAAACAGACAGGCACCCAKGGAAAGGGAAGAGGCCTTTAAATTTGTGATCCATATCTGCAGCCAATGTTTTCTGATGCCCAGTATGCTTGCATATATGCTATGATATCAAAAGTTATTTTATCCCCCTTTATCGTAACTACTATTTCAGAGTATTAAGTGTAATTCACTGTGTTTACAGTATGGCTGCTAAGTATAGTGGGTCCATATTGTATAGACTGAGGTGATGACAAAGCTGTCTATTTAAATGGTTGAACTRTTTAGAGACTGAAATGAGGATCTGTCATTTCCAGTGGGCTGTCCAGAGTATTGGCCCAGAGCCATGTAGAGAGAAAGACTTACAACATGAATGCCCTGGCTGTAGGAAGAAGGCAGTTTAAACATGTTTGACTACCGTGGCYTAAATATAACACAACTCAGTGGGAATAGGGTAAGCATTCACAGAGGAACGGCTGTCTCTTTGGCTACATCCAACCCTCAAAGAGGGTGAAAGAGAAAAATGTTGGGTTTACCCTTCAAACAACTTTCTGCTGACTTTCCTTTTTGCAGCTTGTTAGAGACGCAGTTCAGTCGAATGAATTTCAATTATTTGAAGTGACTTCAAAGGCAAAGGTACAGTGCTGATTCTGATTCGACAGAATCTCTCAGATTGGACACTTTGTACATCATGCTATCAAAAATAATAATTCAATATTATTTGATTTTAATTGACTATCTCACACAAAACACAGATGTTGTGCTTGTATGTTCAGTGACGTTCACTAGCTAAATGATTTAAAAAATATATATATTACATGTGGTTTATTTTAACAGAACTCTCTCTCGTTGCACATGGGGGTTCATATTATGAGCGATGCTCTTTCAGTCTAAAAAAAATTGCCTTAATAATAATCTATCCAGTCATTGTTTGTTTTCAGAGAGTCTCTTCCAGTCTCCTTCTCACCAAGGATGGTGATGTTGATGTTGGCTGTGGCTCTCTGGTCCTGGACACCCTCGTGGACATGACACGCGTACTGGCCCGTGTTGGCCAGCGTCACCTTGGAGACTATGAGGCGTGAGCGCATCTTCTGGGATGATAGGATGTCAGTCAGAGGCTCAATGGAGTCCACCTAACAGACACAGGGCAGGAAAGGGGTGCATACATGTAGTATTCCTTCTGAGAGAAGGCTATAGAAGTACAAACTAAGTCATGTCCGATTCTACAAGTTTAACAGGATGTGTTGATTTTATCCACATGTATATCTATCAGTGAAATCCTATCACAAGGGCCTTCAAACCTCTTAAGGATCTGACACTTACATTTTTATTTTTTTGCCTAAAATGACATACCCAAATCTAACTGCCTGTAGCTCAGGACCTGAAGCAAGGACATGCATATTCTTGAAACCATTTCAAAGGAAACACTTTGAAGTGTGCGGAAATGTGAAATTAATGTTGGAGAATATAACATTAGATCTGGTAAAAGATAATACAAACAAAAAAACATGTTTTCCCCCAAAAAATATTTGAAATGCAAGAGGAAGGCCATAATATAATATTGCAGATTAGGCACAATTTTATATTGTGTGTGCAAAGTTTTAGATTGATCCAGTGAAGCATTGCAATACTGGACAATATTTTGTATCAAGTCTGCCCAAATGTGCCGAATTGGTCAACTGATACATTTTCAAGTACATAACTATAGAGAACTGAAATGAAATGATAATACAAGAATATAATTTTACACACCCCCAGGAATGTCATACATGATGGATCATTAGYGAATACACTAATTTTCACACATCTAGATGGCCAGGTGGGGTTGGTGTGGAGCCAGAGACAGCAGGGGTTCAAACTGTAGAACCCAGTTCCTACATTTTAACATAAAAATGTATTTGATCAAACAAAACTATGCTAAATTTTATCTCTGGGACCCTCAGGATGACAAATCAGAGCAAGATTACTGAATGTAAGTACATTATTTACCTTCAGAGGTGAATGTATCAAACCAGTTGTGCACTTTCCTCAAACAATAGCATGGTCTTTTTTCACTGTAATAGCTACTGTAGTTAGATTAACAAGAATTTAAGCTTTCTGCCCATAAAAGACATATGTCCTGGAAAGTTTGCTGTTACTTACAAAATCATGCTAATCACATTAGTGCACGTTAGCTCAACCGTCCCGGTATAGGGACACCGATCCCGTAGAGGTAAAACACTTCCACCACCAAAAAGATAGTGTATTATGAATGCTGGTATGAAAACCATGTGTCTGTCATGAATGATATTGCCTGGGGACTTAACACATCTAGGTGTGGCTACACAGACATCTTGATGTAATTTACTCTATGCCTGTTCTCCTCTCTTCTCTCCCACTCACGTCTCTATTGGGATAGTCCCAGGAGAAGGAGACCAGGTCCACTCCCTGCACCGTGCAGTTCACTGTCAGAGGCTCGCCCTGCTTCAGCACCGTCTTAGACGCATTGATGTAGGCGTCGATCGTCTCCGGAACTAACACGGGAAATGTGTGGAAAGCGAAGAAAATATAGAAAAAGGGAGGGTGTGAGGGAGAGAGGGATAGAGATAATGAGTTCCTTGTTATTTTTTAGACATTACCGCAAGGTGAAAGAGAACATCTTGCTTACTTAGCAATATCACTGATATACAACAGCTTGAGACCATAGATTGATACCCTTGCAATACTGTCTTTGTTACATCCAGACATGCATATCAACAATGACGTTCATGGCTTGTACAGTACAATGAATGTCATGAAACGCTAGGTCTCTAGCCTTCTCTAGTCTCCTTCATTGTTACATCCCCAGCCCCATCTCTGACCCCCAGCCCCAGCCTCAGCCCAGGTACCCACCAGCAATGCTGAAGACGTAGAAAGCCTGGGACTCTTTCTCCTCCCCGTTCAGCTCTCCTCGGCACACATAGGTCCTGTCCTCCAGGGGTGCCCTGTAGCCCTCACTTGGGATGTAGACCCCCTTCAGGTGCATGTCACTGTCTCTTTCGTAGAGGGTGACGTTGATCTGGGGGTTGGTGACCACACACGGGATGATCCCCTCCTCGCTGGTCTTGGTCACCATGCCGTGGAAACTCTCAATGAACCACACATCAGGGTCTGTGTGAGGAAGGCGAGGGGAGGAAAGACTTAGCATCACTTGAGGGATAAGAGGAATAATTTCACACCATATGAGGAATACAAATATTTACTTTATATCATGATTGAACCAAGATATTGAGGCCTATAAGCTGAGTTCGCTGTTACAATATCCAATATTTGCCTGGGCAGTGGGAACATAACAGTTGTCTAACCTAACCTATCTTTGTAAAAGTACAATAGCTGTGACAGAGTGTAAAGGGGGCGACAGGTAGCCTAGCAGTAAGAGACGAGACAGTAACTGGAGGGTTGCTGGTGTCAAATCCTAGATGCCGCTGTACCCTTGAGCAAGGCACTTAACCCCCACTACAACGGTGCCGAGTGTGGCAGCCCTGCGCACCTCTCCAAAAAAAGCCGTATGTGTGTCTTTTGTAGGGGTTGTGTTAAAAGCGGAAGTACAATTTTGGTTGGACCATGTGTCTAATTGACCAATAAAGTGATCTTAATCTAATTTTAAAGTTATAACAGTGTTCTCACCTGGCACAAAGACTGCCACCTCTATAGTCTTGTCAGTCCAAGCCTCGGCACAGACATATACTCCCGTTTGGCTCCACGTCACATTTTCCAGAATGAGAACACTGGTCGTGTTCTGGTTCTCCACTCCAAAATAGGGAACGTTGTCATCCCGCTTGAACCTCCATTCGACCGTCCCCCAGCCGGAACAGGTAATGGTCATGGAGTCACCCGCTGCCATGACAACTTCACTGTTGCTAGGGGAGATCTCCAGGCAACAGAACTCAGGACAGAAGTGTAAAAGAGCTGCAGTCAACACAAACAAGAAAAGGTCCGGTTTGGGATCAAAGAGCTAGATCTCCAGGTCAAGGGTCAAAGGTTAAGATAGCAATAACAACTCAGATATCCATCCAATTACACAGCGATGACGGATGTGACCAGTCTGGTGGGCTATGGAGGAGGGATGATGATGCACCATTAATGACAGATCCTTTTAAGCTGATCAATGCTCTTTGCCATCCATATTAAAGAACAATCTCTATGGCAAATTAGCTGGATACAAAGTTCAGGAGTTTTTCCCGAGTTTTTCCCGACCATGTAACCTAACTAGGAAAGACTCGGGCTCTAGTCATAGTCAACCTCACATTTTATTTTCATGATATTTCAGTAGATGTGTGGTTGTTTCTCTCACCTGTAAGAATGGTTGTCAGATGGAGAGTGCATACTCTGACACTCCTCATGGTGATACGCTTCAGGAGAGAATTATTCTGCAAACAGATTTAAAAACAAAAACACTGTGAATATTGTAGTCTCCATTATAGTCTCCATCCCCTGTTTTCTTCACGACATTCCTCCCAGCATATTGAGTTTGACCCTTGTGTTAAAGACAAACTCCCTACCCAGAGTTTCTATTTTACACTTGTCCTTCATACAGTAAATGGCTTACGACAGACAAAATGATTGAGAGAGAGACATAGACGACTCCAAGATTAGTGCAAGGGTGTTGTTCCCCCCTACGCTGGTTACTAGTGAGCTCAGGCATTAGGATGGCTCGGGGATTGGGACATGGGACTCAGAGTTGGTCTGAACATTCTGAACTCATAACATCTCATTGATATCTCTTCACATACACTACTGATATGCTCATATCATATTGGATGCCTTTAACCCTTGTAAGACCAACAAGGTTCGGTCGAAACCAAGTTGGGAGCTTACTATATAAATCACATGTCATGACAGCAAAATCTGTTCCTWATCCAAAGATACTGTATGCCACAGAAAGAACACAGACTAAACAGAGTAGATGCAGCTCTTAAAATACAATGGAAGTTTACTGCCCTTTCAATAATGAGATGTGAGTTCTGTACACAACATTCCGGTTCTATGTTCTGAATGGGTTCACATGAGAGGTATGTGACGGCTCGCTGCACAGGGACAGAACAATGTCGGAGCGTTTTTGTTCTTGTTTTGCCAGCGTTCTGTCCAACTAACAAACGGGTCAGTGTGTGCCTCTGCAACACTCTGCTGCTGGGTCTAAAACTATTCCACTGTCGTGTCAAACCCTTAATTGGATTCCAAGTAAACAAAAGGCAACCACAGAACGGCAACAAACCATATTTTGGAGTTTGTTTACTGATTAGCTGCTATGGTGATACAATGTGCAGTTTCGTGTTTTAAAACACAACACTGAGGCAAAATCTCAAATGATGTCCTGTTCCCCAACAATGCTGCTGGGTCTAAAACTACTCCACTGTCGCGTTGAACCCTTAATTGGATTCCAAGTAAACAAAAGTAATTAGGCAATAGTGGCAACCACAGAACGGCAATAGCAAACCATATTTGGGGTTTTGTTTACTGATAAGCTGCTATGGTGATACAATGTGTGTCACGGTCGTTTGTAGAATTAACGGACCAAGGCGCAGCGTGCGTAGAGTTCCACATGTTTAATTAAAGAAACTCACCAAAACAATACAAAACAAAAACGAAACGTGAAGTCAAATGCAGTGCACACTGGCAACAACACACATACAAAACAAGATCCCACAAATACCCAGGGGAAAAAGGCTGTCTAAATATGATCCCCCAATCAGAGACAACGATAAACAGCTGCCTCTGATTGGGAACCATACCAGGCCAACATAGACAAATAATAACCTAGATAACCCACCCTAGTCACACCCCGACCTAACCAACATAGAGAATAAAATTATCTCTATGGTCAGGGCGTGACAATGTGTAGTTTCGTATTTTAAAACTCAACACTGAGGTAAAATGTCAAATGATACCCTATTCCCCTTCAGAAAGTATTATTTACATCCCTTGACATTTTCTTACAAAGTAAGAATAAAATGGATTTAGATTTTGTCTCATCGCTGCAACTCCTCAACGGGGCTAGGGAGAGGCGAAGGTCGAGTCATGCGTCCTCCGAAACATGACTCGCTTAATCCGGAAGCCAGCTGCACCAATGTGTCGGAGGAAACACTGTTCAACTGAYGACCGGGAGTCAGCCTGCAGGTGCCCGGCGCACCACAAGGAGTCGCTAAAGCATGATGAGACAAGTAAAGCCCCCCCGGCCATACCCTCCCCTAACCCGGATGACGCTGGGCCAAATGTATGCCGCCCTATGGGTCTCCCGGTCACGGCAGGTTGTGACACAGCCTGGTAACAAACCCGGGTCTGTAGTGACGCCTCAAGCACTGCGATGCAGTGCTTTAGACTGTTGCGCCACTCGGAAGGCCCATAATTGTAATTTTTTTTTAATGATCTACACAAAATACTATGTAATGTCAAAGTGGAAGAAAAAATCTATCAATTGTAAAAAAAWAWAWATATATAGATAAAAAATATAGCACTAATATATTAATTAAATAATTGATTAAATAAGTATTCAACCCCCTGAGTCAATACATATTAAAACCAGCTTTGGCTGCGATTACAGCTGTGAGTGTTTCTGGGTAAGTCTCTAAAGCCTTGTTCACGTTGGCAGTTTGAAGTGACTCGAATCCAAATTATTTCCATATCCGATTCGAATCTGATATTTTTCCTGCAGTCTGAACACCCAAAAGCCACATGGAATCTGATATATCAATCCACATTTCAAACCACCTTCAGATATGGTTGAAATGAGATACAAATTTGATTCCTGGCCTAGCAAATCGTGTCTGAACTGTCAAATCTGATTTCTTTGCCCTCAAGTGGTTGTTAGACTGTTATTTGGCATGTCTTGTTGCTTGCTAGCTACTCTATTGACAGTTTGACAAGAACAAGGTGTGGTACCTAACTTGTTCATTGTTTACAAACAAATTAGTGTTTGAAATGTGATAGAAAGCTAAACAGCTACCTAGCTAGCTAGTTGACTGCTGTGGCTAAMCAAAAATGACTTATATTGAAAGTTGGATCATCTTATTCTTTGATGCTTTAAAGGTGTTCTTACACTATGATTTAGTACATTCAATGCAACTGGGAAACATCCAATGGTAAGCATTGTTGTGACCTGCTAACTTCTGAGCTATAGGAAGCACGGCCACCAATCAGCCTACACATCTGTCATTATATGACAACTAGCATAGCCATGTCAGCAAGTGACTGCTGTCTGAATACTTGTCGTTTGGACAGTCAGTGTTCCAAAACGGATTTGAAAAACAAAACTGATTTGAGCATTAAGGTCTGCAGTGTGAGCAAGGCATAAGAGCTGTCCGCACCTGGATTGTGCAACATTTTCCCATCATTCTTTTCAAAATTCTTCAAGCTCTGTCAAATTGGTTGTTGATCATTGATTCCTAGACAACCATTTTCAGGTCTTGCCATAGATTTTGAAGCAGATTTAAGTAACTCGGACACTCAGGAACATTCAGTGTCATCTTGGTAAGCAACTCCAGTGTAGATTTGGCCTTATGTCTTAGGTTATTGTCCTGCTGAAAGGTGAATTAATCTCTCAGTGTCTAGTGGAAAGCAGACTAAACCAGATTTTCGCTAGGATTTTCTCTATGTGCTTAGCTTCATTCTGTTTCTTTTTATCCTGAAAAACTTCCCAGTCCTTAATAGTTACAAGCATACCCATAACATGATGCAGACACCACTATGCTTGAAAATATGGAGAGTTGTACTCAGCAATGTGTTGTGTTGGATTTTCCCCAACCCTAACACCTTGTATTCAGGCCAAAAAGTTACATTCTTTGCCAAATGTTTGGCAGTATAACTTTAGTGTCTTGTTGCAAACACAATGCATGTTTTGGAATATTTGTATTCTGTACAGGCTTTTGTTCTTTTTACTCTGTCAAATAGGTTAGTATTGTAGAGTAATTACAATGTTATTGATCCATCCTAAGTTTTCTCCTATCACAGCGTTTAAACTATAACTGTTTTAAAATCACCATTGGACTGATGGTGAAATCTCTGAGTGGTTTCCTTGCTCTGCAGCAACTGAGTTAGGAAGGATGCATGTATCTTTGTAATAACAGGGTGCGATTCAACATCCAAAGTGTAATTAATATCTTCACCATGCTCAAAGGGATATTCAATGTATATTTATTTTTAACTATCTACCAACAGGTGCCCTTCTTTGTGAGGCATTGGAAAATCTCCCTGGTCTTTGTGGTTGAGTCTGTGTTAGATATTCACTGCTCGACTGAGGGACCTTACAGATGATTGTATGTGTGTGGTCCAGAGATGAGGTTGTCATAAAAAATGTATACTATTATTGCACACAGAGTAAGTTCATGCAACTTATTATGTGACTTGTTAAACACATTTCTCCTCCTGCACATATTTAGGCCTGCCATAAGAAAAGGATGGAATACTTATCGACACAAAACATTTCAGCTTTTTATTTGTATTTTGTAAAATGTCAAAAAACATTCCACTTTGACATTATGAGGTATTGTGTGTAGGCCAGTGACCAACAAAAATCTAAATGTAATCAATTTTAAATTCAGGCTGTAACACAACAAAATGTAGTAAAAGTAAAGGGGTGTGAATACTTTCTGAAGCCACTGAGGTTCACTACCAGACCCCCCTTTTTTTGAGACGCAGACTGGTTTTGATGCTTTAAGAGCAATGTCATCACATCAGCTTCAACGTCATGTCAGAGTTCAATGGAGGTTAAAGGTGACATGGCTCACCCATCATTGACTACAGACAGCCAATGAGAGAGCTGGAAAGTATTAGTGAGTAAACACTGCATCATAAGAGGGAAAGAGGACAGAGAGAAATATCTACAACACAGATAATGTGATGGAAGGAGAGAGGGAAAGAGGGGTGGAGGTTCTTGTGGGTGGAAGTGGGGAGGGGGAGCGTTAAGGGGGGCACAAGGAAGGGGTGCAGCAGCAGGCGTCTGGAAACAGTTAAGGATAGATCACAGGCCTGTACGCAGGAGGAGGGTGGGAAATGGAGAGAGGGCGGAAGAAAGAAGCCCTGGGAAGAGAAGGAGGAGAAGCAAGAGGAGGAGGAATCCTTAGTGGAAACATTGAAATTGATCTTTAAAATAATTGTGGGCACTAAAATTGTGTTTTGAACTGGATTACTTAAAGCGTACTATTAAAAGCATGTGTAGTAAAAATGATCCAACTTCTCATCTGATCACGATACAACTGTGGAACTGTTCCATCACCATGAAGATGTTCCTCCTCACAAGACAATATTTCATTCATTGTCATATACAGTTTGAAATACTGTAAATTGATTAAATGTTCTGTTTTTAGAAGAAATCAACAGAATCATAAAACGTGCTGGGAAAAGTATTACTGTTACTTTGATTACTGTAACGCACTTTGTGCTACAAGTRTTCTAGCCTWTGAAAGGTTCTATATAAAAAAAWATATGAATTTGGTAATATTAGAAATCCCCTGACTATCCAGCTAACAGTTACTCAAACTTAGATACAGTATATCTTTAGATCTTTAAGCCTGTGTAAAGAAACTGCCCTTGGCACTTCCGTTCCCCGAACTGAAACTCTTAAACTGTTCCAACAACATGACTCGTACATTTCCTCCCCCGCCTCCATCCTCCTGGTTCTAATAAAGCTGAGGATCCAGAGAGAGAGGGATTGGACGTCATCCTGCACTAGGCTAGCTAGGGCCTTGTGTAATGTTTGATTGATTTCATTATACATTTTTGGGATTCTCTCACACACTCACAGTTACAGAGGAAACAAACGCACGCACGCACACACACACACACACACACATACGGAGGCACACTTATTGTCACTCACACACACATTCACCATGACATGCACAAGCATGCATGCACACACTCCATTCAACCCTCCACACACACTCCCTCCCCTTCCCTCCCCTCTGTGTCACTGSTGTACAGTACAGTTCACATTCCCACAGTGTTCCTATGAAACTTTCCCAGGCCCACTGATACAGTGGGGCTGGTGGCGGAAGCGCCAGGGCCTGGAGGTCACACCGTCCCAGAAGGCCATACGTCAGAACACTCAGAGAGCGATCCGCAACCAGGGAAACAGTACATCAATATTTATGAGCACGAGTCACCTCAGTGTCACATATGACAACTACAGYGCCTTGCAAAAGTATTCATCCCCCTTGCYGTATTTCCTATTTTGTTGCATTAGAACCTGTAATTTAAATCGATTTTTATTTGGATTTCATGTAATGGACATACACAAAATAGTCCAAATTGGTAAAGTGAAATTATAATTTTTTTAAAGTGGTGCGTGCATATGTATTCACCCCCTTTGCTATGAAGCCCCTAAATAAGATCTGGTGCAACCAACTACTTTCAAAAGTCACATAATTAGTTAAATAAAGTCCACCTGTGAGCAATCTAAGTGTCACATGATCTGTCACATGATCYCCGTATATATATACACCTGTTCTGAAAGGCCCCAGAGTCTGCAACATCACTCAGCAAGAGGCATCACCAAGCAAGCGGCACCATGAAGACCAAGGAGCTCTCCAAACAGGTCAGGGGCAAAGATGTAGAGAAGTACAGATCAGGGTTTGGTTATATAAAAATATCATAAACTTTGAACAACCCACGGAGCACCATTAAATCCATTATTAAAAAATGGAAAGAATATGGGACCACAACAAACCTGCCAAGTGATGGCCACCCACCAAAACTCACGGACCAGTCATAGAGGACATTAATCAGAGAGGCAACAAAGAGACCAAGGTAACCCTGAAGGAGCTGCAAAGCTCCACAGCAGAGATTGGAGTAGCTGTCCATAGGACCACTTTAAGCCATACACTCCACAGAGCTGGGCTTTACGGAAGAGTGGCCAGAAGAAAGGCATTGCTTAAAGAAAAAAATAAGCAAACATGTTTGGTGTTCGCCAAAAGGCATGTGGGAGACCCCCCAAACATATGGAAGAAGGTACTCTGGTCATATGAGAAGTAAAATTGAGCTTTTTGGCCATCAAGGAAAATGGCCATCAAGGAAAATGCTATGTCAGGCGCAAACCCATCCCCCTAAGAACACCATCCCACCATCATGCTGTGGGGATGTTTTTCATTGGCAGGGCCTGGGAAACTGGTCAGAATTGAACAAATGATGTGATGGATGGTGCTAAATACAGGGACATTTTTGAGGGAAACCAGTTTGTCTTCCAGAGATTTGAGACTGGGACAGAGGTTCACCTTCCAGCAGGACAATGACCCTAAGCATACTGCTAAAGCAACACTCGAGTGGTTTAAGGGGAAACATTTAAATGTCTTGGAATGGCCAAGTCAAAGCCCAGACCTCAATCCAATTGAGAATCTGTGGTATGACTTAAAGTTTTCTGTACACCAGCGGAACCCATCCAACTTGAAGGAGCTGGAGCAGTTTTGCCTTGAAGAATGGGCAAAAATTGGCTAGATATGCCAAACTTATAGAGACATACCCCAAGAGACTTGCAGCTGTAATTGCTGCAAAAGGTGGCTCTACAATGTATTGACTTTGGGGGGGGTGAATAGTTATGCATGCTCAAGTTTTCTGTATTTTGCATCTTCAAAGTGCATGTTTTGTAAATCAAATGATACAAACTCCCCAAAAATCTATTTTATTTCCAGGTTGTAAGGCAAAAATATAGGAAAAATGCCAAGGAGGTGAATAGTTTCGCAAACCACTGTATACATTCATGAGTGGCGATGAGGAGAGGTCTGGAGAGTGGACATCAGAGTTGACCCTAAGGATAGGAAAACACTCTCACTGCTCATGCCTATGCACATTAAAATGCTTCTGGGAAAGGCAAAGTGCATCAGATACTCTGTGGTATTGTAAAGTGAGGCTGTGGGGGGGTGTAAGAAGATACAAATGTGTGTGTACAGAGTAGATCTATGTCCAGGTCAGGACTCTGTGTGAGGAATGGAACTTTTATTAAGCGTGAAGAGAGTGAACCATGGGMGGATCTGCCAAGAGGGCCTGGCTGTGCTTCAGTAACCCTGAAYGGCCCAGATAATACAAGCTGCTGTTGGTTCCAGTTGATCCCAGAGGAGATGGATAAAAAYACATTGACTTCGACCATAGTGACAAGATGCACGTGAAGCAACACTGGGTGCATTTGTAAATACATTTTGGCTATCTACTCTGATTTCAGAGCACTCTCGTCTGAGTGTGCCAGAGCGCAGAATAACTGATGCATTTATGAATATGTATATGACCAGTGTCAGTAAAAGTCAGCAAAAAACATAATTATATTGTTGTCAGCAGCAGAGATACAGTCACTAACGCTCTAGATAACATGAAAACAGCCTATCCAGCTCTGCTAGGGTGAGCAAAATGGTCAGAGTGAGGTGTTCTCTCATTTGTGTCTGGAAGTAGCTGGCAAACTAGCCAACTTTAGCCAGTTAGCTTGGGTGCTTGACTGCTGTTGTGAGGCCAGAACGCTCAGATCAACCCTACTCCTCAGCTAGAGTGTCCAGTGTGCGCTCTGAATTTACAAACAGACAACAATCTGAATTTACGAATGCCCAGAGCACACTCGAAGCGCACTCTGGCACTTCAGAGTGAATTTACAAACACACCCACAGTATTATTATTATTTACTTTTGTGTACTTTTTACCACTTTTTCTCCACGATTTTGGTAGTTAGAGTCTTGTCCCATCACTGCAACTCCTGTACGGACTCGGTCGAGGCRAAGGTCGAGAGCCATGCGTCCTTCGAAACATGGCCCTGCCAAGATGCACTGCTTCTTGACACGCCGCTGACTTAACCAATGTGTCGGAGGAAACACCGTCCAACTGGCGACCGAAGTTAGCGTGCATGTGCCTGGAGTCACTAGAGAACGATGGGACAAGGACATACCGACTGGCTAAACCCTCCCCTAACCCGGACGATGCTGGGCCAATTGTGTGCTGCCTCATTGGTTACCTAGTCACGGCCAGCTGCGACACAACCTGGGATCGAACCCAGGTCTATCGTGACCCCTCTAGCACTGCGATACAGTGCCTTAGACTGCTGCACCACTCGGGAGGCCCTTAAACTTTTCATATGTGAGTTCCAAATATCTCTAACGGTCACCCGTTATGCACGTGATGTCAGAATGCAATCTCTGTACCAAAATGTGATTGTTACGCAACAGGACAGTTAACACGTGCTGCCTGTTAATTATCTATAGGCTATGTTTCAACTTGTCATTTTCAAATTATTTTCTAACAAGTTGTATTTTCTAACAACAGTTTGAATTTAGGGTTGTTCCACCTCCTCATTAATTCACATAGAAGGCGCCAATTTCAGAGTTACGGACAATTCATGTTTGAGGCTTTTACTGAGCCAGAAAACTTCCCTCTTTGAGGAGAGCCCTTCCCCATTTCTTCCGCACATCAAGTATGCAAACATTTGCGCAGTCTTGCTCGCATTGCCTCCATTGTTGTTTTCCTTACAAATAATAACGTTGGACATGTGTGCTTTCCTATCAAAGTAACTGCCTTATTTTCTGCATATCATGTTGTCGTTTCTACTGTAGCATGAACCATGTATGTATGTATGGAGCATAATGTATTTACAGTTTTATTCACATGTTTTCAAGTTCTGGTGACAAGTAATGCATTCCGATTATTGCATAGATTGTAATGGACACCTATGATGTGTGTAAAATACTTTTTTGAAAGTTGTACTGATTATAATGAGCTAATGCTAAGCTATTTGCCATCTATGTGTGGCGCCATGTTTGTTGACATTATACAATGGATTAAGGGTGTCACGTAAACGTCTGTCAAACCAAAKATGTTATTATGAGGTGAAGAAATGGTTCACTCATCTTTCGGGTAAACTTACGGAAGTGAATGAAGGGAAGTGAATGATCGTAAATTACACCCCCCCTTCAACATGCATACTATAAACAGACCAACTTATCTTGTCTCCTCTTATTATCTTTAGTTGACGCAACAAAAAAAAAAATGGTGGCGTGCACAAACTACCCATCGTCGGATTCCCTCGATTTCTAGAAAGTGTTTTACTCAATTATTTAGATCAATGTTGAGCTCACCCGTGATGTGATGAATTATAAATAGTAATTGCTATTAGATAATTCATATTGCGATTTCTGTCAGCTGAGACTTATGACCGCTAGTGTTATGACCGCTAGGTTTATGATGTCAATATTGCCTCAGTTAGCTCTAGGACTAATGTAGCTTACATTTTCYGGTTTGGWTGATTGTGTATGCTGTTGTTACTTCTGTGAATGTCTGAACATTGCATCCAAAAATAAACTTGTCACATTCAGGACGTAACTTTATRAGGACCGTGTTTGTGCAAAATGTTTCTGTAAAAAAACAGTATGGCTAGCTCAAATGCTGACTGTTGCCTCAATCGAAACTGTATGTTCTAAATAAGCGTTCTAATCAAACTRGTTTGAGCATATACTGCAGGGATCACTGCAGAATGATCACACCCGTTTGTTGGTACGTGTGAAAAGGTTAAACACACCCACATTTGAGTAACCTTTTGGACAATGGTCAAAGTGATGTCACAATCACCACACTAACCACTATTTGTTGCTAGGGGGAGTATGGAGTATGTTTGTGATGTCACAATCATCCTTTGTTGCCATGGTAAGCATTGTTCTGTTCTCCTTTTTGACGCTACAATTGACACAATTGACACTGGTGGTGCCTGTTAGTGTGCTGTCCAGCCATGTTGACAGCCTAGTCTGTGCTGCAATGAATTTGTTCGCGGACAGTCAATGCAGACCCCATGGAATGTGTGTTTGTGACAGACCAACAAAGTTTTGACGCACATATGGATATCAGTGTGCTTGAGACGTTCTTCAGAACCTCAAAGATCAACTGGTGGCAGYAGCCTAGACCAGCTAGACCAGGAGGGCAAATGACAAATGAGTAAGTTGTTTTGCTGTTGGTAGCTAGCTAGCAATATAGCAAAGCTCTCTTTTCACATGAGGCAGTGTTGTTCAGTACAGTATCATTTCCTGGTCGATTTGGCCATAACGGGGCTTGCTACAAGCCAATGCTAGSCAATTTGAGCTAGCTAGCTCTGTTTGCTATACCCAAAMTGTACTGTAGCCTAATGCTATAGCTAACTAGCTATCTAGCTGGCTAACGTTGACCTAGCTAGCCTCAGTGCATCTCATTAGGACTAGGAGCAATACTGGAGAAATGTTGGATGAAGTTAGATCAAGTTAGATGGCGCCACATTTCTCCAGCTAAACTGGAGAAATGATTTGATGACGACGAAGAGTATAGGAACTGACTTTGGCATCCTGACTCATATTACTAGTAGTCTTTGAGTAACTACACCGGTGTTATAGCTAGCTAGCTAACGTGTGTCTGTGAGATGTGTAATATTCTGCATCYTGCTGCTACAGTAGAAATACAGACAGTACACAACAATTGCCCAATTGCCCATGTAATTCTCTTACAGACAATGCTGCTTGGTGGCCTGCAGATTATTTTGGGAGTTTTTTAGAGAAGCTAGGCACAGGACACCGAATCCCCTTGCCTGAGTGTGTTGTTGTGGCCATTCCAGCAATTCAAGAGGAGATGTGAAAGGTCCATAACAACAATCTTCACTTGTATCAAAGTGTCTCCGAATACCACACAGCAACCCCAAACACACCATATGCAAGTATGGTGTATGCAAGTCCCTCTGTAGAACTGTAGTATTTATAGGCGTTAGTTGTATATTTTTCTTCTACTGTATATGGGGCGGCAGGTAGCCTAGTAGTTAGAGTGTTTGGCCAGTAACCGAAAGGTTGCTGGATTGAATCCCCGAGCTGACAAGGTAAAAATTGTTGCTCTGCCCCTGAACAAGGCAGTTTAACCCACTGTTCCCCAGTAGGCCGTCATTGTAACTCCCCTACTTCCGGCGCCGAAAAAGAGATGGCAGCCTCGCTTCGCGTTCCTTGGAAAATATGCAGTATTTTGTTTTTTATGTGTTATTTCTTACATCGGTACCCAGGTAATCTTAGGTTTCATTACATACAGTCGGGAGGACTACTGAATATACGATTAACGTCAACTCATCATCGTTCCTACCAGGAATATGACTTTCCGAAACGGATCCAGTGTTTTGCCTTCCACCAATACAATGGATCTGATCCCAGCCGGCGACCCTGTGCGACGCCGTAAAAGGGGCAAACGAGGCGGTCTCCTGGTCAGGCTTCGGAGACGGGCACATCGCGCTCCACTCCCTAGCATACTACTCGCCAATGTCCAGTCTCTTGCATATAAGGTTGATGAAATCCGAGCACGGGTAGCATTCCAGAGAGACATCAGGGATTGCAACGTGCTCTGCTTCACGGAAACATGGCTAACTCAAGAGACGCTAACGGAGTCGGTGCAGCCAGCTGGTTTCTTCATGCATCGGCCGACAGAACAAACATCTTTCTGGTAAGAAGAGGGGCGGGGGTATGCCTTGATTAACGAGACGTGGTGTGATCATCAATACAACACACAGGAACTCAAGTCATTCTGTTCACCTGATCTAGAACTCCTCACAATCAAATGTCGACCGCATTATCTACCAAGGGAATTCTCTTCGATCATAATCACAGCCGTATATATTCCCCCCAAGCAGACACATCGATGGCCCTGAACGAACTTTATCTGACTCTTTGTAACTGGAAACCACACACCCTGAGGCTGCATTCATCGTAGCTGGGGATTTTAACAAGGCTAATCTAAAAACAAAACTCCCTAAATTCTATCAGCATATCGATTGTGTACCAGGGCTGGAAAAACCTAGATCATTGTTATACTAATTTCCGCGACGCATATAAGGCCTCCCCGCCCCCTTTCGGAAAAGCTGACCACGACTCCATTTTGTTGATTCCAGCCTACAAACAGAAACTAAAACAACAGCTCCCGCGCTCAGGTCTGTTCAACGCTGGTCCGACCAATCTGAATCCACGCTTCAAGACTGCTTCGATCACGCGGATTGGAATATGTTCCGCATTGCGTCAGCAGGGTCTACAGTCAATCACGGATTACAAAAAGAAAACCAGCCCCGTCGCGGACCAGGATGTCTTGCTCCCAGACAGGCTAACAACTTTTTTGCCCGCCTTTGAGGACAATACAGTGCCACTGACACGGCCCCCTACCAAAACCTGCGGGCTCTCCTTCACTGCAGCCGAGGTGAGTAAAACATTTAAACGTGTTAACCCTCGCAAGGCTGCAGGCCAGACGGCATTCCAGCCGCGTCCTCAGAGCATGCGCAGACCAGCTGGCTGGTGTGTTTACGGACATATTCAATCAATCCTTATCCCAGTTGCTGTTCCACATGCTTCAAGAGGGCACCATTGTTCCTGTTCCCAAGAAAGCTAAGGTAATGAGCTAAACGACTACCGCCCCGTAGCACTCACTTCCGTCATCATGAAGTGCTTTGAGAGACTAGTCAAGGACCATATCACCTCCACCCTACCGGACACCCTAGACCCACTCCAATTTGCTTACCGACCCAATATGTCCACAGACGACGCAATCGCAACCACACTGCACACTGCCTAACCCATTCTGGACAAGAGGAATACCCATTGTGAATGCTGTTCATCGATTACAGCTCAGCATTTAACACCATAGTACCCTCCAAACTCGTCATCAAGCTCGAGACCCTGGGTCTCGACCCCGCCCTGTGCAACTGGGTCTGGACTTCCTGACGGGCCGCCCCAGGTGGTGAGGGTAGGTAAACAACATCTCCACCCCGCTGATCCTCAACACTGGGGCCCCCCAAGGGTGCGTTCTGAGCCTCTCCTGTACTCCCTGTTCACCCACGACTGCGTGGCCATGCACGCCTCCAACTCAATCATCAAGTTTGCGGATGACACTACAGTGGTGGCTTGATTACCAACAACGACGAGACGGCCTACAGGGGGGGTGAGGGCCCTTGGAGTGTGGTGTCAGGAAAATAACCTCACACTCAACGTCAACAAAACAAAGGAGATGATTGTGGACTTCAGAAACAGCAGAGGGAGCACCCCCTATCCACATCGACGGGTCAGTAGTGAGAAGGTGGAAAGTTTTAGTTCCTCGGTGTACACATCATGGACAAACTGAATTGGTCCACCCACACAGACAGCGTTGTGAAGAAGGCGCAGCAGCGCCTCTTCAACCTCAGGAGGCTGAAGAAATTCGGCTTGTCACCAAAAGCACTCACAAACTTCTACAGATGCACAATCGAGAGCATCCTGTCGGGCTGTATCACCGCCTGGTAGCGGCAACTGCTCCGCCACAACCGTAAGGCTCTCAGAGGGTAGTGAGGTCTGCAGAACGCATCACCGGGGGCAAACTACCTGCCCTCCAGGACACCTACACCACCCGATGTCACAGGAAGGCCATAAAGATCATCAAGGACAACAACACCCAAGCACTTTCTTACCCCGCTATCATCCAGAAGGCGAGGTCAGTACAGTGCATCAACAGACCGAGAGAGACTGAAAAACAGCTCTCATCTCAAGGCCATCAGACTGTTAAACCAGCCACACTAACATTTAGCGGCCGCTGCCAACATACTGACTCAACTCCAGCCACTTTAAAAATGGATTGATGGAAATTATGTAAAAATGTACACTAGCCACTTTAAACAATGCCACTTAATATAATGTTTACATACCCTACATTACCCATCTCATATGTATATACTGTACTCTAATCATCTACTGCATCTTGCCATCTTTATGTAATACATGTACCACTAGCCACTTTAAACATCACTTTATGTTTACATACCTACAGTACTCATCTCATATGTATATACCGTACTCTATACCATCTACTGCATCTTTGCCTATGCCGTTCTGTACCACCACTCATTCATATATCTTTATGTACATATTCTTTATCCCTTTACACTTGTGTGTGTGTATAAGGTAGTAGTTGTGGAATTGTTAGGTTAGATTACTTGTTGGTTATTACTGCATTGTCGGAACTAGAAGCACAAGCATTTCGCTACACTCGCATTAACATCTGCTAACCATGTGTATGTGACTAATAAAATTTGATTTGATTTGATTTAAATATTTGTTCTTAACTGACTTGCCTGGTTAAGTAAATAAAGGATATATGTCATACATTGCCATAACTGTTCATGCATATTGCTATGTAAACTCTCCTCAGTCTCCAGAGAAAATAAACTTTCTCCTGAATACAAGCCATGTCTACTTATTTGGTACATTGACAGACTAATCTACTGTTTTATTGGAACATGTTTACTTGCCAAGAAATGAAAGTTGAAATGATACACCAACTCCCTACATCATTTGTTTTAGTAGTAAGAATGTAAAAATCCATTATATACATATGTACAAGATCTAGCAATAACTATACCACAATGCAGTTGTGAGCRTTCTCGGCCTTCTATATTATAGTACATCATGAGTCTTGCTGAATATGGATGTTGTGTTGGCTGAATGTTCCAGGCAGGGTCCTGAATGTTCTTCAGCTGGTGAGCCTCATCTTGTGTTAGGTAATGGCAGCTGGTCAGGCAGAACATCATAAGCTCTATGACGTTGGACTCAGACTATACACTTTGGCTCTTGCCAGCCTCGTACAGTCTTTACCTCTTCCGTTTTATTTATTTATTTCACCTTTATTTAACCAGGTAGGCAAGTTGAGAACAAGTTCTCATTTACAATTGCGACCTGGCCAAGATAAAGCAAAGCAGTTCGACACATACAACAACACAGAGTTACACATGGAGTAAAACAAACATACAGTCAATAATACAGTAGACAAATAAGTCTATATACAATGTGAGCAAGGGAGGTGAAGGCAAAAAAA
The DNA here is from genome assembly GCF_002910315.2 of Salvelinus sp. IW2-2015. Lineage (NCBI taxonomy): Eukaryota > Metazoa > Chordata > Actinopteri > Salmoniformes > Salmonidae > Salvelinus > Salvelinus sp. IW2-2015. The sequence continues at coordinate 28,959,450 of NC_036845.1, forward strand.
AGGCCATGGTGGCGAAGTAAATACAATATAGCAAGTAAAACACTGGAATGGTTGATTTGCAGTGGAAGAATGTGCAAAGTAGAGATAGACATAATGGGGTACAAAGGAGCAAAATAAATAAATAAATACAGTAGTGTCAGATGATGTTGAGCTTGAGCTTGTTCCCAGCTGATAGCTTTCATCCTGTTCATCCTTTCATCAGCTTTCAAACTGTGCAGCCGTATTCATCAACCTGGCCAAGGCTTTCGACTCTGTCAATCACTGTATTCTTATTGGCAGACTCAACAGCCTTGGTTTCTCTAATGACTGCCTCGCCTGCTTCACTAACTACTTCTCAGATAGAGTTCCAGTGTGGTCAAATCGCGAGGGCCTGTTGTCCGGACCTCTGGCAGTCTCGTGGGGGTACCACAGGGTTCAATTCTCGGGCGACTCTTTCTCTATATATATCTCATGATTTCACTCTTGGTTGAGGGTGATTCCCTGATCCACCTCTACGCAGCGACACCATTCTGTATACCTCTGGCCCTTCTTTGGACACTGTGTTAACAAACTCCAAACGAGCTTCAATGCCATACAACTCTCCTTCCGTGGCCTCCAACTGCTCTTAAATGCAAGTAAAAACTAAATGCATGCTCTTCAACCGATCGCTGCCCGCACCTGCCGCCCGACTAAGCATCACTACTCTGGACGGTTCTGACTTAGAATATGTAGACAACTACAAATACCTAGGTGTCTGGCTAGACTGTAAACTCTCGTCCAGACTCATATTAAGCATCTCCAATCCAAAATTAAATCTAGAATCGGCTTCCTATTTCGCAACAAAGCCTCCTTCACTCACGCCGCCAAACATACACCCGTAAAACTGATTATCCTACCGATCCTCGAATTCGGCAAAAATTACAAAATAGCCTCCAACACTCACTCAGCAAACTGGATGCAGTCTATCACAGTGCCATCGTTTTGTCACCAAAGCCCCATATACTACCCACCACTGCGACCTGTATGCTCTCATCGGCTGGCCCTCGCTACATATTCATCGCCAGACCCACTGGCTCCAGGTCATCTATAAGTCTTTGTTAGGTAAAGCTCCGCCTTATCTCAGCTCACTGGTCACCATAACAACACCCACCTATTAGCACGTGCTCCAGCAGGTATATCTCACTGGTCATCCCCAAAGCCAACACCCACTTTAGCCAACCTATCCTTCCAGTTCTCTGCTGCCAATGACTGGAACGAATTGCAAAAATCGCTGAAGTTGGAGTCTTATATCTCCCTCACTAACTTTAAGCATCAGCTATCTGAGCAGCTTACCGATCGCTGCAGCAGTACATAGCCCATCTTTAAATAGCACACCCAACTACCTAYCTCATCCCCATATTGTTTTTATTTACTTTTTTTGCTCTTTTGTACACCAGTATTTCTACTTGCACATCATCATCTGCACATCTATCACTTCAGTGTTAATTTGCTAAAGCGTAATTACTTTGCTACTATGGCCTATTTATTGCCTTACTTCTGACTCACTGGGAATGTGATGAAAGAAAAAAAGCTGGAATAAATCATTCTCGCCACTATTATTCTAACATTTCACATTCTTAAAATAAAGTGGTGATAATAACTGACCTAAGACAGGGAATTTTAACTCGGATTAAATGTCAGGAATTGTGAAAAACTGAGTTTAAATACATTTGGCTAAGGTGTATGTAAACTTACGACTTCAACCGTATATAGATTTTTCTACTGTGTTATTGACTGTACTTTTGTTTATTCTATGTGTAACTCTGTGTTGTTTTTTGTCGCACTGCTTTGCTTTATCTTGGCCAGGTCACAGTTGTAAATGAGAACTTGTTCTCAACTGGCCTACCTGGTTAAATAAAGGTGAAATAAAAATATAAATAAAAATCCAATGGGTCTACAGGATCTGTACTACTAAAGCTGGTGTCAAGGTCGTCATCATCATCAGCAGCAGGATTAGTCAGTAGGACATACACAAGTCAGTGATTAGCCAACATTTTACTACTTTGTCCCCATAAATACACAATTAAACAAGGTACTATATCCACCCATCCCCCTGGTGTCAATAGATCACGCTGACTAACCATCCAACAAAATATYCATCCCCAAYAGACACCAGTCAGTCACCCACACCATCCCCTCCTTACTAATAACTTAGCTTTTTTCCAATTTAGAAATTAAGCTTTGCATTAACTATCAACTAAGCCTCCATAATACRGATAACTACAGTAGAAGTTGTACCCTACTTACAAACACAACAACTGTGACAACAAGACACAGACCAWGTKTATGCCTAGCTCCAGTATATTTATTTGATCATCATGGAGTCATGGAAAGATTTAGCAAAGGTGACTTTGCTAAGAATAAGCAAACACTAGTTCCTGGTGCTGAGTTTGATGTTGATGTTGCTGCAGATGTTGATGGGATCAGACTCTGTAAATCGAACATACAGGCCAGTCACGTTAGCCTAYGCGGTAGTTAGCTAGCWAACGGTTAGATACGGTCCGGTACGCTGTAGCTAACGTAATCTGACATAGCTAGCTTGCAAAGTTACAAATCACATCACCAGATAGCAGCTGGCTAATTACAATGATTTGCTTTGGAACATCTAGCCAGAATATTATGAAAGCTAGCTAGCTCGACTTTGGTTCAGATAAACAAATGTAGTTTGCTAGCTAGTTAGATWCCTGTTGACTCCCATTCTCAAACGGATCCACCTTGACAGGGGCGGCAATTCGTCCTGAAATTGTGAATTCTGTATATTGTGGTTTGCTTACAACCAGTAAATGTAGATGGCCCGTTTTCTACCGGTAAGATGCAGAAATGCTTGCATTTGCATGTAGTGAGGAAATTATTAATTTGACACATATTATATATTAATAATATATTAATGGACATATACAGTTAAGGAGCAGTGGTGAAATGTCCTTTCAAATCACATTAACGGCAGTTAAGGCTGTGGCAAAAACAGAGAGTTTTCTTTTAAAAATTAAAGTGCGTACTTGCTGCTGTAGTTCCTGAAATGAAGGAATATTTTTCTGAAATGATGGAATATTTTTCAAATCCMAAATTATACTTTTGTTACGTTGTTTTCTAGCTCTCAGTCTCATTGACCACCAAATGCTAGCTAGCTAGCCACTTAATATAACGTGTTTTCTCAAAATGTATGTYAGCYAGCTAAGTTAGCAATGGTATGAATACTACTCCAATCTGCCGATTTGAGAGCACTATTTAGCTACAAAAGTGGTTATAACTTTGACTGCATGACAGTGAATTCAGAGCCATTCAGTGGCTARCTACACTACAAACATCATTTGACCAGGTTTTCGTGAAGCAATTGTAATGACAGTCCACCACAAGAGTTTCCCCGATTAGCAAGGGGTAGTATGTGTTTATTTTCATTTTGTTTTAGAAACAGTGAGGGGATTTTGCCAGTGGTTGAATGGGGATTTGGGCTTTCCGKAAAAATGTTGTTGAGGTTGCAACAGTAACCAAGGGGGGTTGGGYTTAGGGAAGGGTCAGTTGAAGGGGCGTTATCATATTTGAGTGGTCCATAGAAAAAGTGGTCTTTCCCCCATTGGCCATGGTCGACGTAAAGATAGGTGTTTACATTAGAGATGTCATGGTAATCACCATGCTGTTAAAAGTGTGTTCTCAGAGCGTGAGTTTTCCCAGGGATAATGGGAATCTCATGTCTGATTGACCCTTCCCAGCATTCACTACCAGCCCCACCACACTCAGTGTCACCCCCCCCCCCCTTACCCCCCGGACGTGCAGGCAGCCCGGCCCCCTCACAGGCGCAGGATACAGCTAGTKTGTAAACTGACTTTCCTCAGCAGCCTTCATGCTCAATCTCTGGGTATTATCCATACTGGTCCGTGTTTGAGTTGGACATCTGGCAATGATGTTGCAGTCAGCACATGATGAGGTGGGAACCACTTTCTCAATCACATTTGCAACCAAGCATTTGCCTTACTGMGTGTGTCCCGAGGGGAAGCGGGGAGACAGTGTTTGAAATAATAAAAAAATACATTTAATAACAAAAGACAGACACTTGGTCCAAAAAGCTTATTTGAGCGCAGCTGGAAAGTCTTCACTTCCTGTATGGGGAAACATACGGCCATGTGTGGGTGTGAGGGAGTGATTCAACCGTGATGCTGCAGACCACCAAGACCACTGGCCAGACACATTGTAAAGCACAACACAACGTAACCAGATACAGAGTACAGTGCAACACAACACATCCAGACACGCAACACAATGGCACAAAAAATGGCACATCACAATCAGAGACAGAAGAGCACAACACAGTGCAACACAGACAAAACACAGGATCAAACAGACAAATGAACATAGACCAGACAACTGTACACAGGAAAAAACACAAGACAAAGCATAAATCATGACAAAATAAGGGACAGAGCAAGATCAAACACACTGTGGAATAGAAGAATGAGAGATACCACAACAACGGATAGAGCACAACCTCAGATGATACAAATAAAAAAGAGAAGGGACGCACTGATGGGCAGAACACAGTTTATGACACAACACCACAACAAAGTGAGCAGTACAACAAAGAGATTATGAGAAGAGACACAAAGCTTACTCAACACAGAGGGTATTGCCTATTCTTAATACGTGTGCAGGACATGGTCCTGAACAAAACAAACCTCTCCAACTTTGTGGTCTACTCTTCCATTACGAAACCATTTGCAAATAAAAATACTTCACCATCGCGGAAATGCCAGAAATGTTTTCCCACTACTGAAACTTGTCTGACACTGTGTCACAGTCTCTTCGGAAAATGAACTGGAACTGTGTTTATAGAACCAACCAAGTCTACATCCTTTTCGAACAACACCACGCTACCTTGGCTAATAGATCTTAGCTTTCCTGCAATTAAACTACTGACCCTTCAGTAAGGATCACACAGAGGCCATCCTCCATAGACTAACTGTTAACTTCCTTGTTTGTACAGTAAGTATACTGCAGCTTCCGCCAAGAGGTCTGGACCTTCATGGCACAGGTGGTAAYGGGGAAGTGTATGCCAGGGATGCTGATTCACACACCACTCCAGCAGTTCCCMCTAAATCGCTATACTATCGTCACAGAACAAGATGTTAATTGAATGAGACAGAGGAAACTACAGTGAAATTGATATAACAGCAAATGTCCATTGCTGTATTTTGTCCGCTTCTTGAAATGCATCGCAGTGGTGTTGGATTATCATGGGTAAACAGTGACTGGTGTCTGAAGGGCCCTACCTCAACAGAGCTGTGTCAGACTTCTTATTTGGGAAGCTGTGGGTTCTGGCTAGCTCCTATTGAAATGAAACTGTGAATGATACTGAGAAGGCTAAGGGGAGGAGCGGAACTGAGGGTCTGGACCTGGTAAAAACCAGTGGTAAAAAGTGTGGTAGTTGTTGGATGTGGCTGACGTTTGATATCAGTTTAATGATCTCGTTTGCAACTCATTTGGAAAACTAAACGAGGGAAAGGGCTTAAAAAGCATTAAAGAGGGGGAAAAACACTTAACAAAGTAGCTTTCAGTCAATGTCTCATTGAGTGTTTGTCACAATAAAAACTATTGTCCTGTAATCAAATGTTTGTCCTTTACTATCAAGGCCCCAAAAAATCTAGACCAGTGTCTATAACGTAGAGTAAAAAGCACATCCAGTATTATAACCAGGCAATGATAATATGTTATAAAAAGACGAAGGGCAGAGTTCCAGTAAAATGACAACTGAAAACGCTTGTTGATCTCTTCCCACTCCTAGGGAAGATACCGGATGTAGAGGGTTAGACACTGACAACTAGCCCCAGTCCCCTACCCTCTCCCCCTACACCCCCCAACCCACTCCACTAAACCCTCCCCATCTGGCAAGTAAAACACCCATGTCCCCCAACCCTCATCCCCACCTCTCAGCTCAAACACTCGAGGGAATAGCAGACCCCCCCGCCCCACCACCACAGACCCTCGCCTTCCCCGTGAGAAATAGAGGACGCCTACACTCCTCGAAAAAAGGAAAAGAAAAAGAAAACAGCTGAATACAATTACAGCTCTGACTGGCTTTAAATCCCTCTCCTTTTCCATGGCGGCTTCCAACAACACRGCCGAGAGGGAGAGAAAAAAGGAAGGAAAAGGAGATTTGAAAAAAGTTTGTAAAGTTTGTTAGTTTGAGCATTAAAGCAACTTTACAGTGGGGTCAGGACTATGGGGGTCAACTGATCCTGCGTTGAGGAATTTCAGTTGATTCTTTTCATGCTTATTGATAAGTGTTTCAATGAGAGCTACTTATATAGTGGTGATTTTCTATTTCCATCCCTGAGACTCATGGGTAGTTTCAGTTATGATTTTAAGGAGGGAAAATGTAATTACACATAAGCTAGTCTTGTTCACTGTAGTATCATCAGCTTAGCTTTTATCTTTCAAATTCACACACACAGTCAGAGTAGCAAGCCAGATAAATTCACTCTAGCCAAGGACTATTTTTTCTCTGTTTTCCTTCGTGTGAAAGGTCTTATCACTTCTGAGAGCTACAGCATGTTTTCCTTTGCCCTCCTGCCCAGTTTGTATCACCAGAACAAATCCCTGACATGTTTTAGTTGGACCGAGGACAGCGCCAGATGAAACAGCATTGTTTTCAATGGACCCACTACAGCCTGAATAGTCAAACTGACTCTATTCACCATTCACTTTCATTGTGATACTGTTATGACGAATCCTCGCTGTCAATACATATGACCTCCTGGGATGTGTTTCACTTTCTTATGAAGCCTTATTACTCTGTTACGAAGCTTTTACGGAACCCTTCTATTTCTATTGTCCTCCAAAGAGAGTGGCTGGCTGAATAGCGGTCACAYCCTCTCTCAGATATGATGCAGCTGCTTCTTGTAGTGTTGTTGAGTGGGAGGTGGGAGGGAGAGGAGTGGTGCAGGCCAGACCAGGACAGGATGTATTAGCTCAGCACTCCTCACAACTCAGTAAGTGTTCTATGTTCTAATGACTCTGTCAGTGGAATGGTTTGTACCAAGGTGGAGGAGGAGGGAGAGGTGGAGGAGGATGAGAAAGAGGGAGGCTTTGAGTAGCAGGCTGTTTCAGCCACGACTGGCCTTACTACAGTAGCTATTTCTTGGTCCAGAATTATAAGGATGATACATAATGGATTATTGACCACTGGTAAATTATTCATATAATGTTGTGTTCTGAGAATAGCACGAAGATGTGGCTTTTCAGTGTTGATCTCTATATAGACTAGAGCTGTAGTACAAGTTAGAATAGCAACACTTCAAGAAGGAGAGCTACGTGCCACGTCTAAACCCTTTATTATTTGTATTTTTTTAATTTAAACTATATTTAACTAGGCAATTCAGTTAAGAACAAATTCTTATTTTACAATGACCGCCTACCCCGGACAATTCTGTAATCATTGTATGATCTCTAAAGCAGGTATACTAAATGATCTATTCATGAAGGCCACTTAAATACAATTATTTGAGAGAATTCGGATTTATTAGTACCAAATCTAAACAGCATTAGTGCCTGTGCTTGATTCGAAACACTTATGACTTTGGATTGAAGAGATCAATCAAAGGCCTTATTCAATGTGCTGCAAAGCTCGTAGCTTATAAGTTACCACACTGGTACTTCAGACCATATGGGTTAGTGCCTGTGAGCCGCTTGTTTAATCAGATGCACTGCATGTCTTCTGCATGGTCATAATGTGAATCACATTTCTCACTTTGGCTGGCATGCAGGGAGCTCTGAGAGCCAGGACACAGCTGATGACAGCTAAGGGATTAGTTTTACTGCCAGACAGAGAAGACAAGAGGGGAAGGGAGAGGACAGGAGAGGAGAGGAGAGGAGAGGACTGTAGCACTACAACAGCACAGGGAGAACTCTCTTTCTATCCAACATACCGGCCCCCTGACACACTGTAGGAAAATCCCCACAATGTTCCAAACTTGCCGAACGTCTTAGAATGTGAGATAGAATGGCAATTATAAAACAATACATAAAACACTCGTTATAAAACAATGGTATGAACATAATTTTTATATACATCCAAACAGCTCGTGACAATATGGTTACACATGATAAAAAACTGCACTTCAGAGGAGAAGAGACAGATATGAGGAGTCAACAGTAAACCACATGTCATGCTAACATCTGTTGTATCAAACAGATCCATCTGCATTACAGTGCTAGAGTATTGTCTGTTTGTGGCTCTACAACCTAAAAAGCCCCATGCCAGAGCATTGGTATACCAAAGGCTTCTAGCATCTGACCATAGTCATAAAACAGCAGTCTCAGGTGCACAACATCTGTTGGATGAAAGATCAACATACCACACATGTCTTTGTTATGAGATTAAATGACTACTATAACCATACGGTATGTAATATGTATGCCAGCTYAATAACTGAAACATCCACAGTGATTAAGTCTGTCTGTGGGGATGTCAGAGAGTAGAGTATGTTTGTATAAATGTCTGCCTCTCTCTCTTTTCTGCTCAGCTGACACAGATACAACTCATTGGTTTACAAAMGACACATGCTCACCAATGACAAAGCAACAATTCTATGGGCAAGTTTCCCGGGCACAGATGAAGCCTAGAACTAAGAAGCCTTTTCAATGGAGAATYTCCATTCACATCCTGTTTCAGTCTAGGACTAGGCTTAATCTGAGTYCGGGAAACCGGGCCCAAATGTATTACACTTACAGATGTACAGTAGGATCTTAATTTGATCACTCTTTTGTTCCTGGGAATTTTCCTGCRCCACAGGAAATGTAGATGAKCTTTTTGATTTACATACRTTCACTGAAAACCCACTCTAACACACGGTTATATTAACAGTATTGCACTTTTCATGTGGCCTACTTTTGGCCAGCTAATAGCCTAACCACCCATCAAGCAACATTATGGAYTTAACATTTAAATCCGTTTGCTGCAGGATTATTTTGCTGTGACAATAGTCAAATTAAGATCCTACATCTGTTTGYGTTTATGTATGTGGTTAAAACAAAACACAGAGTTGTATGCTCAACTGAAGACTCCTATGACGTGAATAATGCTATGCTATGATAATGGCTCCATGGCTGTCAGTGGCTCCCCTGTGTAGCTATGCGTAGAAGATTGATTCTGTAAAGGTCATTCACCAGAGCTGCAGGGCATCAATGGTTCACTGGTGAGGACCAGTGGTTCACCAAGGGTGAGTTGAGAAAGCTGTACAAATAGCCCCTTTAGCACCAAAGCACAAAGTGTGTGTGTGTGTGTGTGTGTGTGTGTGTGTGTGTGTGTGTGTGTGTGTGTGTGTGTGTGTGTGTGTGGGTGTGTGTGTGTGTTGTGTGTGTGTGTGTGTGTGTGTGTGTGTGTGTGTGTGTGTAAGAGTTGCAACAAAGCGCCTTTTGCCCTCAGAACATCCCTGTCGGTGCATGGACTCTACAAGGTGTCAAAGTGTTCCACAGGAATGCTGGCCCAAGTGGACTCCAATGCTTCCCACAGTTGTGTCAAGTTGGCTGGATGTCCTTTGGGTGGTGGACCATTCTCGATACACACAGAAAATTGTTGAGCATGAAAAATCCAGCAGKGTTGCAGTTCTTGACACAAACCAGTGYGCCTGGCACCTACTAACATACCCAGTTCAAAGGCACTTACATTTTTTGTCTTGCCCATTCACCCTCTGAGTGGCACACATACACAATTCATGTCTCAATCGTCTGAAGGTTTAAAAATCCTCCGTTAACCTATCTCCTCCCCTTCATCCACACTGATTAGTGGATTTAACAAGTGACACCAATGAGGGGTCATAGCTTTCACTTGGATTCACCTGGTCAGTCTATGTCATGGAAAGAGGRGGTGTTCTTRATRTTTTCTATAATYAGTGTATTCACTTGTCAACACACATGAAGGTCTACAGTAGCCTCAACAGCACTCTCTGRGGTAGCACCATGGTGTAGCCAGAGGACTGTTATTTTCCGTYCTCCTYTGGGTAAATTGACTTCAATGCTAAATCTAGGAGGCTCATGGTTCTCACCCCCTTCCATAGACTTACACAGTAATATGACAACATCCGGAGAATATCCTACAACCTATCAGAGCTCTTRCAGCATGAACWGACATGTTGTTCACACAATCAAAGAATCAGAGAATTAATCTAGTAATGAAAGCATAAACTACAGCTAGCTAGCACTGCAGTGCCGTGCATAAAATGTGGTGAGTAGTTGACTCAAAGAGAGACAAARACAATAGTTGAACAGTTTTGAACAAATTCATTTCYTCAAAAATTAAGGAGAARCAKCCGCGATAGAGAGAAATAGCTATATTTTCATTTGTTTCACTTACTTASCTAACTAATGCAGCTAGCTAATTTAGCTTACCAAACACCCGGCTCAAACAGAGAGGAATGCTATTTATGTTAGCTAGCTGGCTAATGCTATCCAACACTGGAACTCTTCCAAGTCAGAGTAAGCTTTTGGTTTTATTAATTTATTGCCACCTCGTCCCACCTGTGTAACTCCTAAACTGCTTTCTGTATGTACACTGTACTGTGTGATTGTAGTTGGTTTACTAACGTGTTAGTTCTAGAAGCTATGTTGACTATGACGTTAGCTAATATGGTGACAACGATTTATGGTATGAAAGTTTGGTTTGGAATTATTATTTTTGCCTGGTCAGGCAGCTTTTAGTGTTGTGCATTGAAGTCCACAAGCAAAGGGAAAAGGTGAGAGGAGGAAAGTGTGTAGATAAAAGAAGGACTTACACAATGAGCAAAGTGATGATGCTTTTTGTATGTGGCTGCTATGAAAGTGAACTGTGTTTGCGGATGATCAGGGGTGTATCTTTTTAGACAGATTCTGTTGAAAAACAAATCTTAAATGGAAGCAAACGAAATGGGGATAAATYTACCTGAATTTGTCTAGAAACTCTTGTTTGCAACTGTTAGGACTAATGATTGCGCCATAGATCAGCTAGATGCAGGMAAGAGTGTGCAAGACGGTATTGAATGTGTCACTTTCTATCACCTTGATTAATCCAATTGGTCTCTCRAACTGTCATCCAATATGAAGTAGTAGAAATAAGGCCATGCTCATMAAATAAAAACWTCCTCCCCAATCTTAAACAGCACAAACCACCAACACACACACAAAACACACAATAGTGTAAGTCTGGCAAGCCATTCCATGACATTAAATACACACAAAGTGAACTAAATGAATCAATTCCCAATTAACAGAAAATGTGTTTTAAGAAAATGGCATTATCCAGTTGTGGACAGCTACATGTGATAGACAGCCATGTAATTTAATTATTCGGAGTGGGATTTCAGTCCCAACTAATTGAATTTATACATCCTTCATGTCCAATAGTAAATCATAGGCTCTATTAAAGCTGCCAAAAATGTATTAGTCAGAAAAACTGTAAATGTGAAATAAAACGAAAAAGCCAAGCTGAAACAAAACCCTCTTACCTTCAGTGAACCAGTTCTGGCTGTGTCTTGGCTCCTAAAACATGATCACGTCTCAGTCTCTGTGAGTGTGTCTGGTTCTCTATCTCTCGCTCTCTCTCTCTCTCTCTCTCTCTCTTTCGAAGAAGTGCTCTATCCAGCGGTTGGTTGCCTTCAGAGTAACAGTCTCTAGTAACAGTCTCCAGCCAATTGTGTTTTTAAGGGTTGGACTAGATCCCTCTGAAGTGCAGGACTGTAGGGTTTAGGGTTAATCTCCAATGTCCTGGGAGTCCGCCGGAGGAGGTACAGCTCTGAGCTTTCTGTTTATGTAGTCAAATCACAGCACAGGGGGTCTCCTTTCTTCTGGCCTGCTCTCCTCTGCTCTCTTCTCACACACACTGATAAAGCCAGCCCACTGCTCTGCCGAATAGCGAACAGAAACAAATACGGTCTCTCTCACCCAGAAGAGACTGCCAGTGCTCCTGATCCACCACTGCTGAGGCTTTGACACATGGAGCGAGGGAGAGAGAGAGAGAGAGAGAGAGAGAGAGAGAGAGAGAGAGAGAGAGAGATGCAATTGTTAATTTCACTTTGGTTTATTATTTACTTCACTTTCTTTGGCAATGTTAACATATGTTTCCCATGCCAATTCATCCCTTAAATTGAAAATGAAATTGAATTGAGAGAGAGATCGAGAGCGAGGAGGGGTAGACAGAGGGGGAAGATGGCGAGTCAAACACATGGATCAGGGTGTGTTTGTTGTTCGAAGGTTCACCACCGATGTGATATGTTTGAGGTGTAACTGAACTGAAGCGGTTCYGACAGTCGCTACTAGCAACAGGACTGGACTGCATCTGCATCTAAGACTCAAAACGAGCGCAACAAAGTGAGAGAACGGGACAATTCCAGGAGAAAACATGTTTTGGCAAGCCTGTGCTAGGCTATAGAAAATRAACRAAAAACAAGTCTCTCTTTCACTTAACATAACTCAGCTTCACTTTCAGTATTAATCACCTCATCTACACAAAGTGTGAAAGAGTGAGAGAAAACAGCAGGTTTGTACTGTGCAAAGGAGCTCTGCTTTCAGTTTGAAAGAATATCTCGCTCTCTGTGTTTTCAATGTCTGTGCCCAAGTCTGTTTTCAATCTTGGCCAGATTCCTAATTTCTCCTTTCCCAGGATATGAGTGGATGGCCTGAAAATTCACAATGCCAGCCAGCAGCTGACTCAGGCCTTTCTTTCTATTAGAGAGGGCCTCCTGAGAGGGAACGGGCGGGACAGAGAGTTAGAGATGAGGGGGCAAATTGGACCATACTCTCCTTTAATTGTTTGAGTCAATGTGAAGGCCYAGCAGCAGCAGTTAGAGGGATGTAGAGTGCCCAGTAGTTAGATAGGAGGGCAGTTACAACACAACACATGGAGTTCAGAGGGGAAAACACCATAGTCTTCAGAACAGGAGCTGCCAGTCGGAGCATAGTGTGCCCCACCTCACAGTTTTATACTAATGCAATAGTAATCTACTGTAGTACTTTAGAATATATATTATCATGTTCTCTACAAGACCGAAGTGAGCTCTTAGTGCAGTATAGATCGCTGCAGTATAGATCGCTGCACTGCTGCCACTACCACAACATCAATTACTTCAACTTCTATCACTGGAACATTAGCCCTCTGCTACAGCTGTTGCTTCTCCATCTACTGTACCAGATGTAGAAAACATCCTCATTTTGAAATACCAGTAATAGTAACACCATGGCTGCTATACAGTACTCATCACTTCCCCACATACTCTTATCTACGAGGAATGACGGGAGCAGAGACAAACAGTCTAAACATCCTCCAATTAAAAACAGGCCAGCTATTCTTTTGGGACAGACCATCACGGTAGAAATATGTCAGTCTAAGCCCTGTGACTGGCTAGGCCAAGAATGCCAATGGACTGACTGGCTGGGACACGCATGTGTTGCTGGGAGGCCTGGTGAATTATCCACAGTCATATTTACATGGCCTCACTTAAGGGGGCGGTGGCTTTTACAATGGCACAACAGTTGGAGTAGTCTAGGGAGTGGTCAAGAGAGGATATGTTTTGTAGTTAAAGGGAAAATGTCAAACCCTATATATAATCAGGTATGAAGGTAAGACCCAGATGCAGACCGCGTCAAATAAACAATAGTTTAATATTCCAACAGTGGCAGGCAATAGATAGGTCAAGCCAGGCAGGGGTCAGTAAACCAGAGGTGAGGCAACGGTACCGGGCGGCAGGCAGGCTCAGGGTCCGGGTAAGGCAGAGGTCGGTAATCCAGGGGGGGGGGGCAAAGGTACAGGTCGTCAGGCAGGCTCAGTGGCAGGCAGAGTGGTAAGGCAGGTGGGCTTGGAGTCAGGACAGGCAAGGGTCAAAAACAGCAGGGCGAGAAAAGAGAGACTGGAAAAAGCAGGAGCTGAAACACAAAACACTGGTTGACTTGAACAAACAAGACAAACTGGCAACAGACAAACAGAGAACACAGGTATAAATACAAAGGGGATACTGGGGAAGATGGGCGACACCTGGAGGGGGGTGGAGACAATCACAAAGACAGGTGAAACAGATCAGGGTGTAACAATATAGAAAGCTTAGTAGGGTAATAAATCACTAATTCGAGCTAGGATAAGGTGCCATGCAGTTCTGCCTACTGTATATTTGTTTATGTGTGGAGAGTCTCAAATTGGGCAATCCTCATCAGTAGTTACAGTAAGAGAGAATTATGTTGTATAAGAATGAATACTGGCCACAATTAAACACTTAAAGATAATTGTTATGACGTTATCAATGGCTTGCTTGTTTGAGGTTTGTAAACGATCTGTGGGATAAACTTCCGGCAACCACATTTAGTATTGCATAATAAAGTATTACATAACACAGTACGAATAGATAACACAGCATTTAGCGAGGCGCAGTAGGCCAGAGGCATCATGCCCATAGGGGGCAACACAGGGGCATGTGCCCCTGCAGATTTGTACTTTCTCCACTTCTGTAATACTACTAGCCACCTAGCAATTTTATGAAGTTGGCCTTGGCTAGCCCAGATAGGTTCCCAATCTCCCAACCTCATAACTAGCTACCAAGATGCCATTTCAGGCTATCAATCAAGTTAGAGTAGCTAGCTTGTCTAACTATCTTAGCTGGCATGCCTGCTGGCAAGGTTTGTAGACTTTTGAAGAGCAAGCAATAACTAAGTGTACAGAATAAGACTCACATTCCGACCAATCTTTGACCCAGATATTAGCAGAGCTGCAGAGAAACATATTTTGTTTCATTAAAAAGGACCGCCACTCAGGAGGATACAGACAGCTCAAGAGGAATGCTTAGATATGCAGAAAAATAGACATATTTTGGACATAGAATTAAGCGTAATGATTATGGCTCTAGATAGGTTTCAGGTGTTTGAAAAATGCAAAATCTTCCAATTTACCGGTGTCCACCCAGTAGCGATTCTCACGTACTTTGTGCCCCCTCAGATTTTTGGGGATCGTGACGCCCCTGTTGTAGGCCACAGGTTGCCTCAGGCTGTGACTTAAGTCCACAGTATCTTTCCCTCCAGGAGGAGGCTGGTGAACATCAAAGCATTGGGTCTGCCTGGGGACCCATAACAACTCATAACCGCCCAGAGGCAGGGCTCCTGACACGTGTAAGCGTCTCACAAGTGGCCCAAAGAGGCTAGAAATCTATGATTACTTCCCCAGTTACACTTTACGTGTCTACAAGACATACAGTGGTGAAATGCTATACTGTTTATGTAGGACTACTACACTTAACCACAGAGACAATTCAATCTACCTCTGAATTAGAAAAAGTCTGATTCTTATTTCTCTAACTCAGTTGTCTATATGCAGTATGTTCTATTTAAAGCGTTTTGTGGTTTTAAACTTTTCGGCAGATGTTGGAGACTTTTTTCAAGGAGCTATAATAGAGTTTTAGACTTACATAAAGCTCAGACAGTTGGCTTTGCTCAAAGCTTATGTCTGGAATCTGTGTTGTGTAATGGACAGACTTGCCTGTTGAGCTGAAGTGTGCATGCTTCGTGCGTGCGTGTGGGTGCCTAGCATTCCTGTCTGTCTGTCTGTCTGTCTGTCTGTCTGTCTGTCTGTCTGTCTGTCTGTCTGTCTGTCTGTCTGTCTGTCTGTCTGTCTGTCTTGTTTGCAGCAACAACGAACAAGATATGTGTGGCCCTACACAGTCCAACAAGATACCAGTGCTGAAAACACACTCTCCACAAAAAGCTCTACTTTATAAGCTATTCTTTACATTACAAGTGGTAGAGAAAGCGGGATTTACAGTACAGTATGAGCTATATTCTGTCTGGGTGCCAGATCACCGTACATTTTCCGACACATTCTGATGGACATCAGGTTTATAGGGCGCCGGCAGGTGAACTTGGCTGGATGCTTTAAGAGTATTATAACAGTTTCTCATCCTTTAGTGTTCACTTAGCCGGTGCTAATGGTGGATTGTCGCTAGTGGACGTCTAGACTAGATATTGACTTCAATCTTTAATAAATGCCATCCCTTCCGAAATTCTAATGGATGGTGTCTTTGCACCAGCTGAGTAGGCTGTCACTGTAGATGATCAACAATGTGACATTTTTATTCATAAAGTAAGTAGAAGGGTCTGTACAGCATTAATTGCCTCAGGTGAAAGTAAAAGTCGTTTTTGAGGTGGCAGCCTACTTCAAACCCAAGAAACGTCATTACTTTTCACAAACAGTAGAGGACAGCAGATCACACACATGAAATGTACTTTACCCCAGCACGTTGTTGTCCCTCATTTCAGGTTGTAGGCCTGCATGTCATGTCTGGTAATATGATGCCCCACTAGGATCCCTGTAAAGTCATGCAGTGTATCAGACTTTAAGGAGGGAATATATCCCCCAACCCCAACCCCACCTCGTACAGACATAAACACAGTGAATGACTTTGATTGAAGGAATCRTCTTGTACACGAAATAACCACAATGTCCTCCCCTCAATGGCCTCAGCTGATCCTAACTTTTTCATTAACACAATTTCTGAAAAATACCCGATATAATCTKGATGTGAGGGGCTGAGCTAACTAGGTAGTCCCTCCAGGTTGTAAAGTTGACGTCATGGAGATACCTTCGAACTGTCAACTTGTCCAGGAAACAACACTATATAAAAGGTGTGGTGAGGTGTAGATACAGAACAGGTGCGTAGGTTACAGGAGGTCGAGTCACGTAGATAGATTTCTAGGAATTTCTAGAGAATTGGTTGAAATCATTTTGTGGATTACCATGCGCAGAGGARCTAATTCATTGAGATGTACGTGAGTTACCTGATGGATAAAAACACCGGAATGTACTCAAATTCCGTGGGACACCCGACTCAACCTCTGAACAGTCAGAACTTCATGCAGTATACGGATTTCACCGGTTATCATCACGTCACAGGCGTCAGTGACCCGCATGCCCAGACGACAGGTGTGTGGAACCCTGCTTACTTAGCAGGTCCGCGGGAGCAGTGGTCACCGTATGGCCAGAGCGCGGACTTCCACGGTTTGAGCCCAGGTACAGAACAGATCAATTTCAGTTCCCCGGATCTGACATCCATCCTGCCTACGGGGCCGGGAACTCTTCCTTCACTCAACTCACCTGCCGGGCAGTACTCTCCAGACTCAGAGAGAAGAAACTCATACGACTGGATCAGACACAATGTACATTCATCCAGTACAGGTAAACTCCCCGAATCCCAATCCCCTCGAGCSTGTCTCATATCTATGAATTGGCTTAGTTTATTTCCTCAATAAAATGTATTTATTTTGTACAGTAGGCTACTTATCGTTGGACGAAACAGTTTGTTGATTTATGAACTTTSCGGAGAGTACTACACCTATTAGAAAAATAGCACACGTTATGGATTTGTCGCTCCAATGTCAGTGCTCAATGGCAGACGTCAGGTTTAACATTTTGAGTGGGTGTAGGCTTACAAGATACAAAACAAGCATTGTTGACACACTGGAAACAGAATACATATTCATATACACACGTTCCAGAACCATTGCACAACGTCACACACATTCATCAAACAGAACCTTTTCACCTATCCTTTCCGCTGGTTAAAATATCTTAGTGAAAAGCTAACATCCGAGGCGAGGGATTCTGTAGCCAGTGGTTCCCCACCCTCTCTGTCCACTGTGGGGGTGACAGGTTAAGCAGATAAGGCTGACAGCCAGGGGTTTGGTTTGGGCTGGGTGTCTCAGACAGGACAGGATCAACCCTCCTCTACTGGAAACTCTCCTGGCCTTATCTCACTTTGTGTTCCCCTCCTCGCCCTACTGCGATCAATGTTCGGTCACGCCGTGCCGTCAAGACCTCTCCTGTGGATCAATACCATCTCCCTGACTCACCCGTCCCTGGCGCTGGGTGTGTGTGTGTGTGTGAGAATGTGTGTTGTGTGTGTGTATAGTAATTGTGTGTGTACGCACGCACGCAAGTGGGACTGGGAGGCTATCTATGTAAACTCCTATGTAAACAGCTCTCACAGTGATAAGAACCACCACAGTAATGTCTTACATAGTCTCTTACACRGTGCTTATGATTAACATGACTAATAGGGTAGATGAGGCTTCACAGGCGCCAGAGAGCTTTCAACCACCCCCACGTGTGAGACTCAACTCTAACACGGCTCCAGACATATCTCCATCAGCAAATGTAGCAGTCTGCGGTGACACTACTGTTCATACATTGTACAGCCTGAGTCATGGCGATATCTTCACACTGCTTACACTTGAATCTACGTATGCCAATCCCTCTTTTTGTATTTATCATATCACCTGACATACCAATTTAACCAATTTAGAACATCGACATCAAAATCCTTGACAAATACTCAGTGCTGGACCAKTCCTTTAATAGTTGATAGACACATTTATTATTATACTTGTTGCATTGTCATACTTGTGTTTGGTTCCAGGAGGGAAGACGCGGACCAAGGACAAGTACAGGGTGGTGTACACAGACGAGCAGCGCCTAGAGCTAGAGAAGGAGTTCCAGTACAGCCGGTACATCACCATCAGGAGGAAGACGGAGCTGGCACTGGGCCTCAGCCTCTCAGAGAGACAGGTGGGTCTGAGAGACAAAACAGACAGGCGTCAGAAAGACAGCCGTGTCATAGAGACGGGTGTGTGTTACAGAGACAGTTGGAGAGCTGTAGAAAGAGTTCCAGTGCAGAGCTGGCCCGGGGCCTCTCAGAGAGACAGGTAGATGGCAGAGAGCAGACATGTCGATGAGAGGGACGGGTGGGTCAGAGAGACAGGTGAGCGCTACAGGTGGGTCTCAGAGAGCTACAGGTGAGTCTCAGAGAGCAATGTAGGTCTCATCATTCTCTGATATCACCACAGGTAAAGATCTGGTTCCAGAACAGGAGAGCCAAGGAGAGGAAAATTACCAAGAAGAAGATCCAGCAGTCCCAGCAGGCCTCTAAGACTACAACTACCCTGACCTTTACTCCATCCTGCCTGGCTGACCCCAGCAACGGCTCCATGGCAACCAGCTCCAGCTTGTTGTCAGAGAAAATATCAATGACTATCAAAGAGGAGTACTGAGGATAACAATATTAAACTGCTGTTCCCATGACAATCACTACAGAAGATGTAATTGACCTCAGTGATATGATGAAAACCCTATTACATGCGTCTTGCACACCTGTAGTAGAATGCTACGGTCTGTGTTGTGATAAGAAGAAAGAGAGAGAAGAACAGGTTACACTATGCAAATATGTATAAAAGACATAAGTGCCTTATTTGCAACTGCTTTTGTGTTTATATTTTSTTGACGCAAATGAATTTGTAACTAAAAAAAATAACGTAAATGTTTTGATCTGATCTCATGTTTTTTTTTTTTTATATATTTTTATCTTCAATATTTTGCTTGAAAGGTTTGATTCGTTTTGAGGCACTGTGAAGGGAAATTCAATTGAAGAGATGTTGAGATAMGAAGTAAGCAGGGGTATTTCTCTTCACATCCTGATAGTTGATCTACAGCTGGCCTCAGTTTCTCAATCATATGATTCATCCAGACAAATAAATGTCTTGGAACGTCTTATTGGTACAAACATTTCTGTGTTGCGAACGACTTTACAAGTGTATCGTTGACACYTAGGCTACATATAGATGTTGTTTGTCCCGTTTTCTGCCAAAATGGACACCTGAAAACAAGTTTGAAAACCTGCTGTATACCCTGTACAGTATGTGCCAAGTCATCCATGATCACCAAGGAGAGAAACCACCCGTTTTAGCCGTTTACAGTCTCGCCACAAGTGATGAGTTTGCTATTTTAATGCCATAGTCAAATGAAAAGTTTCATGATTGCGCTATCAAACTGATAAAAGCCTTATCTAAGTCACATGATGATGGGTATTGAACTCATTGCATTGCTGTAAAACTTATGGACACTTACAYCCCCAGTTTACAGTACCCATATGACAGTATTTGGCCTTAACTCTTATGAATTTCAAATTAATCTGTGCAGTCTGCTGATTTTGAAATTGCATACCCTTTTCTCCCTGCTTATTGTCTAATAGGGGACATGACAAGAAGATGTCAGAAGAACATGTTAGTTATATGAATTACAGCAGCATACCTGGGCATCTGTGTCACCTGTCTTATAGATCAGTAACCATAGAGAGGTAATGATCCTGGGGTTGTGGAGAATTCAACTATGATTGGCCATAAAGACTGTGTTTATTACTCCTCAGATGGGATGAATGATAGCCCAATGCTCTTAACCTTGACCTCTGACCTCTATACTGTACTATTAGAGAAGACAGGWACAACTTTTGCTTGTTTTTAAAACACAGGATTTTATTATCAAATTGCAGTTTCCAATCACACAGTGGCATCAACAATGAGCACGACAAGTGATTCCTCTGCATATTACATTGTTATCCACACTTTGTTAGACACATTATCTTTATTTATCAACAGCCTCTTCACAATTTGTTCTTTTAGCTTAACTTATTGAGTGAGAATGAGATACCATATGGCAAAATCATATATGCTTTATTTTTAGTTAACGAGGGGATTCTCAACTGGAAATAATGCGACTCAAACAGGAAATGCATCACCAACTTTAACCCCCAAAACCAGAGATGTGGAAAGGTTCAAGGGAAGAAAAAAAAGATTTTGATGGTGTGAAAAGATATGACCATGTATCTGAACAACTATTTTACAACTTATTAGCTTATTATTGCATTAGCTCAAAAATAAATAACAATTTCTAAAAATTRTACATKATCTTATTTGCTGTACAGGTACTGTGCTGTATAAAGATCATCATGTAACTACTATCTTAGATATTACCATAAATGTATGCATGTGTGTGGATGCCAGGATGATTTTCCTCATAGACAAATAAGAGTATATTTGATTTTTAGCAATATCTCAAGATGTGTCAACTAGGGAGATGGACTGCAAGCTTTAAAGTATTGACTTAAGGTATTGGAAATTGGTCATTCMATTTCTGTTATGCAATTATCAAAATCAAAAATTCTTTAAAACATTACTTGAAATAACTATTTTAATACTTCTATCATGCAGCAAACACATGTAAGAATTTGTGACATGTCACACAACTGAAACAAGAACACACGTAAATAGGTTAAACACTTTTTCCAAAGAAACAAAYGTGGTAAAGAAAAACAGAAGTGATGTATCCACTTCTTGTAAACAGACAGTATCCACTTCTTGGAAACAGACAGTGTCCACTTCTTGGAAACAGACAGTATGTGCTCTAAAATGTGAACATACATTTACAGTAACAGCTGTGTTTTGTAACTAAGACGACAGGATTTAACATGGCTGTCGTCTGTATCCCAATAATCTCTTTCTTCCTGAAATTTGCGCTCGTTCACTATTTCCCACACATTTAAAAGCATTGGATTGGTGTTGSCATGGGCAACAGGGATATTCCATATTCCATTCATTTCCTTCCAAATCCAAGAAGGGAAGTGAACAAGAAAAGGAGAGATCATTGGGACGCARCCAGTGATTCATCTCAGACTCTCAGTGATTCAACTCTCAGTGTCCTTCTATTCATTCATGTTCTATCTAGACAGTACCTTACTCCCTGGCCTTTCTGTACCCTGGCGTACACACAGTCCTCCTCCTCAGGTGTGTCTACCTTCCCCCGGGGACCCTGTAATATTTTAAACTGTCCATACACCACCTCCATTGGCTGCTGGGGAACCCCCACCACTTTCATCTGTCTGTACTCCACCTCCATCGACGCCTCCATCTCCTTCTGTCTCTTCTGCTTCTTCAGTATCCTGACATCAGCGTATTCCACATCCTGGCTGTCATCATTAGCTAGCGAGAGAGAGAGTGAGAGCGAGCGAGCGAGAGGGACAGGTGGGGAGACATTACATCTAGTATTTCACTGGCAAGACTGGTAAAAGCTGTAAATTGTAGTACTTAAGAAAAAATGAAAAGGTACTGATAAATTTCCTCTAACCTGGCGTCTTTGAAGGTTTATTTTTCTTCTGGACACAGTAAACTGCCAACACCATCACTAGGACAATAACCATTGCTGCCAGAGACCCTGCTGCCATCCAGATGATCACTGGGTAAAAGAGAGGAAACAAAACAACATATGGAAGTGTGGAAGGTTGTTCCATTGTAAAACCAGCCACCAATGTTACTACAGATATAGGATTTTAATTTCAGMCCGTTTGTTACAGCAGGAAAATCCTCCTGCACTAACAGGAAATGCTAATTGTCTTTGTGGAATGATACTTCTTGACCTTCAAAAGGCCTTTGATACAGTCAACCATTGTCTCCTAATCTCCAAACTGGAGGCACTGGAGTTAAACAGTATCCCTCTAGGCTGGTTAAAGTCCTACTTGTCAAGTAGGGAGCTAGTGGTAGAGGTTAAATGGTTCACTGTTTCAGGCAAATCCAATAAGTTGTAGTGTTCTGCAGGGGAGCCTGCTTGGACAACTACTGTTTTTACTGTATATAAACGATACGAAAGAGGCTTGTTCTCAGTCTTTTCCTTTATGCGGATGACTCTACACTTCTGGTGTCTCATTCAAGTAAAACTATGTTGGAGAGCATACTTAGCACAGAGCTTACTAACATTAGCAAATGTCTTGGAGAAGCTCTCTCTGCATTGTTTGAAGTCTTCTGTTCCATTATGAATGTCCCCTACGATATATAACTGCAATGATGCGATAGATGTTCTTCTTCGTTTTTATACTGTATTATCTCGCTGCCATACTGTGTTCAACCGTGTTTGATCTTGCATGGCCATCTTGTCTCAAGAGGACCACCATGGAAATAAGTCCCAGACTTTATTGTGTGTTATCCTCCATGATTTTACTCATGTGCAAGTATGGCTTTTTCAAGTTTTATGTGTGCTTGCTATTTAAAATGGTTAAAATAAAAAAAAACTAGACTAAACTGTATAATAATAATGACACCAATAAAACATCAGGGTGAGCATTATCACTGAAATTCCACAGGGTCTGATGGGCTTTTGTCACTGATATTTTGGGTGGCATTTGTGTGATTGCTGGGTCTGGAGGTCACAAAGGTGTCAAGTACCTTACCAGTGGTTGTTTTCCTGGTGGAGGCTTCAGTCACAGTCGTGGGTGCCACTGGTGTAGGCTTAGCACACAGGGTATTACCAGCTGCAATCACCCACTCTGCTGTCTTTGTCTTGTTGGGTTTGGTGCAGTTCATATATATGAGTGCTGTAGGCAATACATACAGGAATCAAATATGTATCTGAATTAAACACTGGCAAATGGAYTGTGCAGTTTCTCAACAGGTCAATTTCCATTGATAAGGATTGATCATTATCATAATTTTTATCATTAATCATTCATATTATTTCATAATACGTCTGTTTAACAATATAAATTAAACAGCAGATAACCTGGACAGTGCGAGATTCTCTCGCTGGTGGTAACACTGTTGATGTTGTTTTTGACGGTACAGGTGAGATCTCCAGACAGGCCTTTCTTCAGCGTGATGGTGTCTGTCTTGTCACCAGGAGAGGCCTCAGTGTCTCTCAGTGGGTGTCCATCCAGAGTCCAGCTGTACTGGGGACCGTCCCCCTCAGAGGAGCAGGACACCCTMACCTCTCCATTAGACAGACACTCAGAGGACAGCTTTGCATGGGACACAGGGGCTATGGGGGAAGATGAACAATGGTATTTATGTTGAGGTTATAATGTTGTTACTGCTTGCTGTCTAGTTTATCACAATTACAGCTCTATGGACACATTTACATACTTTAAATAGTTACACATTATTAAATGCATTTTTAGTTACTTTGATTTATAAGTCATTGATGGCATCATACTTGTTGATGAAATGTCCTAAATTAATATCTAGGAAGCGAATGGTGAAATGAATGTATCAAATAATCAAATAATATAGTCATGAGTTAGAGAGTTAGGCATTTACCTTCAATTAACAGTTGTAGTCTTCTGGTGCCCAATGATGTTCCATTTTTATCAAAGGTTACAATTACGTATTCAGCTAAATCAGTCCTTTCTGTGTTATTTATCATAAATGTCCCATTGCTGATGAAGAAGTGTGACCTAGCTGTAATGGAGTCATGGATTATCACCTTGTTGTCTTTCATTCGGAATATTCGTATAGAATTACCATTGGAGCCTTTTTTAAACGTGATTTCAGATGCTCTGGCATTAGTCACCAGCTGGAGATAGACAGTTCCTCCCAGAGCTGCATAACAYGACCTGTTCTGTCCAGCATCACAGGAGGTCACCATACCTGAAAATCAAGAAGAAAGTCAGTGACTATTACTGTCCCCGTTTTGAGTTCAATTTTACAGATGATGATACAAGCACGCAACAGTWTATGGAAGTATATATATGAGACTGTTCAGTGCAAAAAATGTAATACATATACAGTACCAGTCAAAAGTTGACACCTACTCATTCTACATTTTTTACATTGTAGAATAATAGTGAAGAAATCAAAATTATGAAATAACATATGGAATCATGTAACCAAAAAAGTGTTATATCAAAACATTTTAGATTCTTCAAATTAGCCACCCTTTGCCTTGATGACTGCTATGCACACTCTTGGCATTATCTCAACCAGCTTCATGAGGTAGTCACCTGTAATGCATTTCAATTAACAGGTGTGCCTTGTTAAAAGTTAATTTGTGGAATTTCGTTCCATCTTAATGCATTTTAATGCACTTAATGCAGCTAACACAACGTGCCACTGGAACACAGGAGTGATGGTTGCTGGTAATGGGCCTCTGTACGCCTATGTAGATATTCCATAAATAAATTAGCAGTTTCCAGCGACAATAGTCATTTACAACATTGACAAAGTCTACACTGTATTTCTGATCAATTTGATGTTATTTTAATGGACAATTTTTTTTGCTTTTCTTTCAAAACAAGGACATTTCTAAGTGATCCCAAACTTTTGAATGGTAGTGTATATACACGTTTCCTGATATTTCTTATATCTCTCAGATATAGGAAATACACTTCAGAACAAATATCCTTTAGATTCTTTCATGGGACGATCTGTTATTCAATGCATTTGTATGGGCTAATAGCAATAAGGCTAAACTTAATCATTTCAAGGGGTCTTATTCAAAATCAAATAGCAAAATGATCCTTGGTATGACCTTCTTAAAACAATTCTATATAGCTTAGTAGCCCCCCCCCCCCCCCCCCCTAGAATCTTATGGGTTAATTGGCAACATACTGTAACAGCACCTCAGTTTATGAGAGGTATTAATTTGACAAAAGTGATTCTGAGTAACCTACAGTATACTGTATCACAAAGAGCTGTGAACAAGCGATGCTCTTACTGCTTTATATACTGTACAAAACTCCTTATATTATGCATAAAAAGAGGGACACCGACACATAAAGAAACTTCTTACCATGAGACACTCCTACTAAGATCCCCAGCAGTCCAAACACAGCCTCCATGTCTCTTCACAACACAGGGCTCTACTTAACAAATCAACCTCCTGTACTTTAACAAAGTCATCTATTTTTCATCCAGTGGGGAATTTTCATAACCTGTCAGTGTTTTACGGCATAAACAAAACCTATGCAAAGGTGGTAGGAAAGATACTCCAGCTGCCCCTGCCGTTCAGTAAAATTCACTCAGTTTGTGACAAAAGAAACACTAGTCATAGGTTCTTACTTAGACGAAAGAGGAAGAGCCTTGTTGCCCTGCCTCACAATTACAGTACCAATCAAAAGTTTGAACACACCTACTCATTCAAGGGTTTTTCTTTATTTTACTATTTTCTACATTGTGGGAATAATAGTGAAGACATCAAAACTATGAATTAACACAAATGGAATCATGTAGTAACCAAAAAMGTGTTAAACAAATMAAAATATATTTTATATTTGAGATTCTTCAAAGTAGCCACCCTTTGCCTTGATGACAGCTTTAAACACTCTTGGCACTCTCAACCAGCTTCACCTGGAATGCGTTTCCAACAGTCTTGAAGGAGTTCCYACATATGCTGAGCACTTGTTGGCTGCTTTTCCTTCACTCTGCGGTCCAACTCATCCCTAACCATCTCAATTGGGTTGAGGTCAGGTGACTGTGGAGGCCAGGTTATCTGATGCAGCACTCCATCGGCTCTCCTTCTTGGTCAAATAGCCTTTACACAGCCTGGAGGTGTGTTGGGTCATTGGTCCTGTTGAAAAACAAATGAGAGTCCCACAAAGCGCAAACCAGATGGGATGGCGTATCACTGCAGAATGCTGTGGTAGCCATGCTGGTTAAGTGTGCCTTGAATTCTAAATAAATCACTGACAGTGTCACCAGCAAAGCACCCCCACACCATCACACATCCTCCTCCATGCTTCACGTGGGATCTACATATCCTTACACCTACTCTGCGTCTCACAAAGACACGGCAGTTGGAACCAAAAATCTCCAATTTGGACTCATCAGACCAAAGGACAGATTTCCACCGGTCTAACGTCCATTGCTCATGTTTCTTGGCTAAGCACAGTCTCTTCTTATTGATTGTCCTTTAGTAGTGGTTTCTTTGCAGCAATTCGACCATGAAGGCCTGATTCTCGCAGTCTCCTCTGAACAGTTGATGTTGAGATGTGTATGTTAATTGATTTCTGGTGAAGCATTTATTTGGTTGCAATTTCTGAGGCTTGTAACTCAAATAAATGTATCTTTCTACAGCAGATGAGGTAACTCTGGTCTTCTTTTCCTGTGGTGGTCCTCATGAGAGACAGTTTTTGTCATAGCGTTTGATGGTTTTTGCGTTCAAAGTTCTTGACATTTTCCAGATTGACTGACCTTCATGTCTTAAAACCTGTTCGGGACAGGGGGCAGCATATTCACTTTGGACGAATTGCGTGCCCAAACTGAAATTTCCTCCTACTCTGTCCCAGAAGGTAATACTCTGTCCCAGAAGGTAATCCCAGGTTTTTGTCTGCCATATGAGTTCTGTTATACTTACAGACATAATTCAAACAGTTTGATTCAGGTAGTCAAACTCATATCCAGTATGTTCTATACAATAGTAATAATAGGCATAGCATATTATTACTATTGTATAGAAAACACTCTGAAGTTCTAAAACTGTTTGAATTATGTCTGTAAGTATAACAGAACTCATATGGCAGACAAAAACCTGAGAAGAAATCCAAACAGGAATGAGAACTCGATTTTCAAAACAGTGCCAAATGATATCCCTTTTAGTTATGGATGAGCAAACACTTCCTAGGGCTTCCACTAGATGTCACCGTCTTTAGATTCTGGTTATATGATTCTACTATAAAGGAGGGGCTCATAGGAGCTATTTTACTGAGTGGTCTGCAGAGAGCCTCGGTCTCATTATGTGCGCTCACGAGAGAGAGTGTCTCTCGTTCTAATGCTCTTTCTTCAGACAATGAAATTCTCCGGTTGGATCCTTATTGATGATTAATGTTAAAAACATCCTAAGTATGGATTGCATACATCATTTGACTTGTTCTACGACCTGTAACGAACTTTTTGAGTTTTGTCTGGAGGGATTGCTCGTGCCGTCATGAAAATGGATTACTGGGCTGAACATGCTAAGTGGCTAAATGATGGGCTTTATGGAACAAAATCAGTCATTTATTGTCGAACTGGAATCCTGGGAGTCCTTCTGATGAAGTTATTTGAAGGTAAGTGCATATTTATAGTGTTTTTGTAGCTTCTGTTGACGCCAAAATGGCGGCTATTTCTTTGGCTGGATTGTGATCTGAGCGCCGTCTCAGATTATTCTTTTTCCGTAAAGTTTTTTTTAAATCTGACACAGCGGTTGCATAGAGGCATAAGTTTATCTTTAATTCTGTGAATAACACTTGCATCTTTTATCAATGTTTATTATAAGTATTTCTGCAAAATCACCGGATGTTTTGGAATCAAAACATTACTGCACGTAACGCGCCAATGTAAACTGAGATTTGTTTTACTATATATATGCACATTATCGAACAAAACACACAATACATGTATAACATGATGTCCTATGACTGTCATCTGATGAAGATAATCAAAGGTTAGTGATTCATTTTAACTATATTTCTGCTTTTTCTAACTCCTATTGTTGGCTGAAAAAATGGCTGTGTGTGTTTGTGACTTGGCTCTGACCTAACATAATCATATGTTGTGCTTTCACTGTAAATCATTTTTGAAATCGGACACCATGGGTAGAATAACAAGATGTTTATCTTTCATTTGCTGTATTGGACTTGTTAATGTGTGAAAGTTAAATATTTCAACAACAAACAAAAAAATTGAATTTCGCGCGCTGCCTTTTCAGTGGAATGTTGTGGGTGTTTCGCTAGCGGAACCCCTGAGCTAGAAAGGTTAAACTAATGATGGACTGTCGTTTCTCTTTGCTTATTTGAGCTGTTCTTGCCATAATATGGACTTGGTCTTATACCAAATAGGGCTATCTTCTGTATACCACCCCTACCTTGTCAAAACACAACTGATCGGCTCAAATGCATTAAGAAGGAAAGAAATTCCACAAATGTACTTTTAACAAGGCACACCTGTTAATTGAAATGCATTCCATTTCATGAAGCTGGTTGAGAGAATGCCAATAGTGTGAATAGCTGTCTACAAGGCAGAGGGTGGCTACTTTGAAGGATCTCAAATATATTTTGATTTGTTTAATACTTTCTTGGTTACTACATGATTCCATATGTGTTATTTCATAGTTATGTCTTCACTATTATTCTACAATGTAAAAAAATGTAAAAATAAAGAAAAACCTGGAATGAGTAAGTGTAAACTTTTGACTGGTACTGTATATACACACTGAACCAAAATATAAAGCTAACATGTAAAGTCTTGGTCCCATGTTTCATGAGATGAATAAAATATCCAAGAAATGTTCTATTTGCACCAAAAATATTATTTCTCTCAAATTCTGGCCAAATTTCTTAACTTCCCTGTTAGTGAGCATTTCTCCTTTGCCAAGATATTCCATCCACCTGACAGGTGTGGCATATCAAGTACTGATTTAACGGCATGATCATTACACAGGTGCACCTTGTGCTGGGGAAAATAAAAAGCCTCTAAAATATGCAGTTGTGTCTCACAACACAATGCTACATATGTCTCAAGCTGAGGCAGCAGTGCAATTGGCATGCTGACTGCTGGAATGTCCACCAGAGCGGTTGCCAGATATTTTCTCTACCATAAGCCCCCTCCAACGTTATTTTAGATTATTTGGCGATATGTCCAACTGACCTCACAACCACAGACCACGTGTAACGCCAGCCGAGGCCCTCCACATCCGGCTTCTTCACCTGCGGTATCGTCTGAGACCAGCCACCTGAACAGCTGATGAAACTGAGTATTTATGTCCGTAATAAAGCCCTTTTGTGGGGAGAAACTCATTCTGATTGGCTGGGCCAGCTCCCCAGTGGGTGGGCTTATGCCCTCCCAGGCCCAACTATGGCTGCGAACTGTGACTCAGTAAAATTGTTGAAATTGTTGCATTCATATTTTTGTTCTGTATAATATGAATTGTAATTTGTAAAACATATCTGAAATGGGTGATGGACAGCCACAAATGAATACATAACATACGAAACGTAACATATTATACCAAATGGAGTGTATCGGATTTACATACAGAATAATACAAAATGTTCTGAGACCAGGTTGTAGCAAGGGTGCATGGTGAAATGGCCCAGGGCCCGGTTTCCTGATAGCAATGGAACTGAGGCTTAAGAGTGTTTTAACAATGCATCTTTCCTACAACGGCAGAAGATGTAACATGTGTTTCCCAAAACATCACTCAGAGAGAACTGTCGCTAAGTGCGTCGTTGGAGTATGTGTCGATACTGATAGAATCAAAAGAAAGGGATCGGATCAGCTTTCTCCATTCAAATCTTTCCTTAGCATGATATAATTATTTCACAATGCTGACAACAGATCAGCTCCTAGAGAGATCGTAACACCTACGGCTACAAATATTGAGGCGGCTTATTCTATGCTTACCCAATAAAAAATCACTAAATCCCATATTTGACACATCATTGCACACATGTTAGGCTACTCATCATAAAATATATTGAGGCAAATTACAGACAGTGATCTACAAGTAGCAAAATAGTACTCGATTGAACATAAAATGTATTTCAATGATTAAAATTGGCCTGTAGCACGCTTTTTTTTTTTGTTATGTGTTCATCGCGGTTTATTTGAAGCATATTTTTATATGTCGCTTGTTTGTAACAAATGCAAAGACATTGTCAACTTCGTATTTGTAGTCAACTTTTTTTCTGAAGTTATCAGATGTCTCTCTCTCTCTCTCTCTCTCTCTCTCTCTCTACACAGTTAATGTTGACAGTCAGGATGTGGAATACGCGGATGTCAGGATACTGAAAAATCTGATGAGACTGCAGGAAAGAAATGTGGAGTACGGACAGGTGAAAGTGGTGGGGGGTCCCCAGCAGACGATGGAGGTGGAGTATGGACAGAATAAAACATTACAGGGTTCCCGGTGGAAGGTAGACACCTGAGGAGGAGGACTGTGTATGCCAGGGTACAGAAAGGCCAGGGAGTAAGGTACTGTCTAGATTCAATATGATAGGAGGCTGATTTATAGGAAAGTACAATGCAGTTTCCATATGCCTATGGGCATATCATCCCTAACTGGCATTGCATATCTTACAGATTTCATCTCATTATCCCATTAGATTCAGGTTTTCAAAGGTGTTCCTTACTGAATTTGCAATAGGTACACCAAGCCTTAAAGAACAACCAAGTTAAATCATTCGATGAACTAAGTTCAGAATAACCCTAACCCTAACCCTAATTCTTTAAGAAGCCCTCCTGTTCTCCACTCATTATCTGTATTAACTGCACCTGTTTGAACTCGTTACCTGTATAAAAGACACCTGTCCACACACTCAATCAAACAGACTCCAACCCCTCCACAATGGCCAAGACCAGAGAGCTGTGTAAGGACATCAGGGATAAAATTGTAGACCTGCACAAGGCTGGGATGGGCTACAGGACAATAGGCAAGCAGCTTGGTGAGAAGGCAACAACAAAACGACGAAAATCACATTGTATGATTTAAGTAATTAATTGGCATTTTATTGCATACATAGTATTGATACATCAGAAAAGGCATAATAATATTTGGTACAGAACCTTTGGTTTGCAATTACAGAAGGATCTACGTTCCTGTAGTTCTTGACCAGGTGTGGCCACCACACTCAAGCAGGGATTTTTGGCCCACCCTCCATACAGACCTTCTCCAATCTTTCAGGTTTCGGCTGTCGCTGTCGGCAATACGGACTTCAGCTCCCTCCAAAGGATTTTCTTGGGTTTCAGGTCTGGAGACTGGCTAAAGGCCAACTCCACGGACCTATGAGATGCTGCTCGGACCACGCCTAGTTGCCCTGGCTGTGGTTCGGTCGTGTCATCTGGGGAGGAAGACCCAGCCCACGACCCATCTTCATCTCTTACTGAGGGAAGGAGGTTGTTGCCAAGATTCTCGCGAATACATGGCCCATCCATCCTCCCCTCAATACGTGCAGTCGTCTGTCCCTGTTGCAGAAAAAGCTCCCCCAAAGAATGAGTTTCCACCTCCATGCTTTCACGGTTGGGGATGGTGTCTTGGGGTTGTACTCATCCTCTTCTTCCTCCAAACATGGCGAAGTGGAGTTTAGACCAAAAAAGCTCATTTTTGTCTTTCATCAGACCACATTGACCTTCTCCCATTCCTCCTCTGATCATCCAAGATGGTCATGCAAACTTTCAGATGCCTGGACATGTTCTGGCTTGAGCAGGGGACCTTGCGGCGTGCAGATTTTTAATCCATACGCAAGCGCTGTGTTACTAATGGTTTTCTTTGAGACTGTGGTCCCAGCTCTCTTCAGTATTACCAGGTGCCTGGCCGCTGTAGTTTTGGGGCTGATCCCTCACCTTCCTCATGACATGATAACCCAACCGAAAGAGATAGGTCTATAACATGAGCACCCAGACCGAGGAAAGATATAGATATGATACATAC